>NC_056736.1:54776424-54978924 GCF_019279795.1 Protopterus annectens
AAGCTCACCTTCCATACAGAACAGATCAAACAAATATCCTAGCCCTTTATATACATTTAGCACAAACTCAAACACACTTCAAACTTCCAGTTACACACATACACATCTATACACACACACACACACACACACACACACACACACACACACACACACACACACACACACACACACACACACACAGATACATCAAATTGTGACACTGATAGATACAAATGCTGTTTTGGTAAACGTTATGACTCTTACCTATACTTTCATAAATGCATTAATTTTATAAAAGCTGTGTGAACTACAGGTGAACAAATGGTACCATCTTATTATAAACCATCAAGGGTCACAATGTTGCCATTAATACTTGCCATAGTTTTGTAGATTAATATTGTTTTTAAATATCTGAAATTATTATATGAATAGTTTGTACAGATTTGGCACTATCACAAAACAGAAGTATCCCTTCCTCTCTTATCATACATTATTGGAAAGCTCATCAACAGGTGAACATTTTACTCACTAACAATTTTGGAGCTATCTTGAAAACTTATAGACATACAGAGCTTGGTTTGACTTTAACACTAGTATTTTGTTTTACAAAAAAAATACAGTTTTTCTTTCATAAATATGAAGTATAAATCAACACATAAAGCAGATCTTAAATACTAACACCAGTTCTATAGTCCATCGTCTAAAAATGACCTATCAACATTTATCAGATATTATAAATCTATCGAAGTGTGTTTTCAGTATTTTGGAGGAAAGTTCTCAAGATCCAAGTGATTTTCTAGCTTAGATATTCTCAGGAAATAAAAGTGTTAATTATCCCCCTGCTGTTCAGAATCAAATGTATTAATGCCACAGTCATACACATATACAATCCAAGCATGGCTTTATACAGAAGGGACCACTAAGATAGATGCTGCATACTTACCTGCACACACACACATACACACACACACACACACACACACACACACACACACACACACACACACACACACACACACACACACACTCACACACAGATACACTTACACTCTCAGAGGAAGTATTTGCTCAGTTAGTGTAGATATATTGAATGAGTGTGTACTTTCTATAAGTGCTGCATAATAAGTAGACACTGAACCATGACATGTCACAGAGGTCTACAACTGAAAACCACTACTCTAATCATTCCTTTAAAATCAGAATCTATGCAATTCGTCAACATGCTATAAATGTTATATTAAGTTCTCACCAACATCCATTAGCCTAATGAGAAATCCAAGCCAGTCTGCAAATAAATTAATACATTCCAAGCCTAAAGAAGGACATTCTTTTCCTGACAAGGAATATCATTATTTTCTGTTCTGTTACTTCACCAGAATTTTGCAGCAAGCCTCAGGCCAAATCTCAATTTCAATGACACAGCTGGTTAACTTTTCTAAACAAAAACAAACAAACAAAAATTGATTACATTAAGTCATATAAGTTTTCACCCACCAAAGCAAGGCAATCCCCTAAAATGTCCAACTAGAAAAATATGAAGAAGAAACATTATGCAATCATTTAATAGATTCTAGTAACACCTGACTTCTCTCTTCAGTAATAAACCCATATACCTCCCATTCTGTGGTTCTTTGGTTGGCAACATATAGGAACATATGCTTATACTGCTAGTTAGCTAGTCTGTGTGAATGGTGTCAGAGACATTTTTCATGTTGCAATTGGCAATCGTGTATAAATTATAGCCACAGTATGGTGTATGTGATTTAGAGACACAGTATGCATAATCAATTGAGACCAAGCAATGTGGCCCACATTATTCACAAACAGTGGTATAATGACATGGTAATGAGCATTTTTATTAAAATGAGTGACTTGGATGCAAATGAGAATAAACAATATGGTAAAGTGATTTAGAAACACAAATATTCCAAATCTGTGATCTTGTAGCAAAGCCTGATGTTCTGTATGTGACTGTCAGGCTAGTTCTAAAAAGGTATTTTTGATTCTATTGCATCAGTTTTTACTTTAATGACAAGGGCAAACCATTTAATTTCTGCAATGCCATTCAAAATCTGAGGAAGCTTCCTTATATTTGTTGCTGTCCATTTTGTTTTGCAGTTGACTTAGCATTATCATTCTTTATAGCTGTAAAATCAGACATGATAAATGCAAAATTTATTAGTCTGGAGCATTTCTCCCCAGGCCCCTGCTGAAAATAGGCTCAGTCCTAGCTGGACTTTACCAGTCAACAAATGCTAAATAAATAAAATAAATAAATAACTAAATAAATATTGTCAAATAATAAGGATAACACCCAGATAATAGCTACAGGTGATTTAACAGTGGTATAGATGGCAAAAATAAGTCTTAATTTGTCTTATTAGTATGGAAGTCAGAAATTATACTGTCATGAGCTTGGCAGTATGGCCCATCTTTCACATACTGCTATACAAAGTATTTGCTGCTACTAAGCAGAATTATACATAAGGACAGATTATTGGCATACAGATGCTACATTTTAATTGTGTTCTTTTAAAAAAAAACTTTTTTATTAATTTTGTAAGAAAGATTGTACGAAATTATTTAATGATAAATAGAACAAAAATATAATTATTTACAGATGTCCATAACAAAATAAAACATAGAAAACTAAATCATTAAAATGTATCAAGTAAATTACTTAATTCTGATCAAAATCTAAACTGGTGAGTAATATTCAAAGTTCTGATTTTGGCAGTTAACAATTCTTTTATACAGACATTTTCTGCTAAATGAATGAATTCAGTGAAAGAGATAGTAGTTTTACACTTCCATTTCTTTGTGACTATTTTTCTTGCTATATCTAAAATGGACCAAAGGAGAGGCACCTGCACCCTAGGAACAGAATCGGAAACTGGACCATTAGATAAGATCAAGGAGATAAAATTATTCAATTATCTGTCCACATAGCTTGGGCAAAATTAGTAAATTCAATCCAAAAAGGAGTTATTATTTTACAATCCAATATCATATGAAACCAATCTGCATTAGAGACTTCATTACACTCCCAACATATAATTTTCTGATAGTTATATATTAAAGGCATATTAGGTGGTGTTTAAAAAAGTTATGTGAAGAAATCTCCATGTATATATTTTTCAGTAAAGAGAAGAAGTAGATTGTCCCACAAATTTAAGAATTAAGCATTTATCTTCATCAGAAAAGGCATTCTCATTAATCTTAGTTGAGTAATTCCAAAATAATGAATCTGCAGAACTAAACTCTTATTACTTTGTAAATTATTGATTTTATGATTTATTCTTATTTGAGTTACTACTGATTCTGAAAAAAAATCTCACGTATCTTTGGAATATGTTTTTTTTTTTTTGGGAAATCCATGGACATTTTGATTTTATCACTAACATATTTTACAAGATTTTATATTCAACCAAGTACTATTTTCTAAATAATGTCTTACAAGAAGATAATCTGTATTATGTGATTTATTTCTGATTAAGAATCAATGCCAAAAGAGGAAATGTGCATCTCTAAGGTCTAGCATGTTGTTTATATTAAACCTTTCCAAACAGCTGGCAGTATTTAATATAGGGAACAATAAAAACAATAAATCTTTAACTATATAAGTAGAATCCCTGAATCTTTTAATAAAATATATTAGGATGTAATCAGTGAAGGGAGATGAATAGCATTTTTTTTCTTTTCATTTAAACATAAGTCTTTCAAGCTTGAGTAAAAATTATTAATTCCAAATTTAGAGAAAAATTATACAATATAGCTGTTATTATTTATTAATCTTTCATGACTGGATTTCTAAGTGGACTGGTAAGAGGTATTTAACCATAAAGATATTTAATTGAGAATTATAGATTTGGCATATAATTCAACATTTGGAAAACTTAATCCACCTTCTTGCCAACTTTTAACATGCCAATCAAAGGATATTCTTTGTGTTTTTGGGGAACCAGAAAAAAAATTAAGAAGAGTAGAATTAAATTTCTTAAATATTTTTAGGAAGGAGAATAATTCACAATTGTAGATAGAAAAGTGGTTTTGGTAGGATTATCCTTTTTATTAAAGTAAGGCTATCTTCCATTGTAAAAAAAAATGTTCCAATTAATAATTGTTTTAGTAGTGGTGTCTGCTAAATTACTATAATTTACTGCTATTCAGTCTTTAGTAGATTTAATTATAATTCCAACAGAATTAATTTGTGAGTTGTTCCAAATATTTTTTTTATAGTTTCTTAAATAATTATTAACTTTTTTTATTAATAAGTAACGTTTCTGTTTTATCAGTGTTGAACATTAAACCTGATGATTTTTCAAAGTAATTAATAGAGTTAGTTAAATTTTCTATTGAACCTTCAACATCACCACTTATTAAAATGTCATCTGCAAATAACTGATTTCAACAACAATAACTTTCATCTATCGAGAATTCCTGAATTTTGCTATTAGATCTAATAAAGTTTGGGAAAGGTTCAATTGCTAAATCAAATAATAGATTTTTAAAGGGACAATCCTGTTTTGTACCTTTTAATATTTTGAAAGAGCTAGAAAGAAAAGAAACAATTTTAATAAAAGCGAATGAGTTACTATATAGATTAGTTATACAATTTTCAAAATCTAGGGAAAATTCATATTGTTTAAGTGCTTTGAACAAATAATTCCAACTAACAGAATCAAAAGCCTTATTTATATCTAGACTTATTATAGTTAGTTCTTTTTTGTTTTTATTAGTCAGATCTATTAAAGTATTACACCTGTTTATGTTATCCTGAACCATTCTATGTAGTATAAAACAAGTCTGATCATTTATTAATCCTGGCATAATAAGGTTCAATCTTTTTTGCAAGAATAGACATAAATATTTTATAATCAACATTTAAAAATTAAATAAGACTGCAAGAGGAACATAAGTTAGAATCTTTTTTTTGTTTCAAGATAGTAGATATCAGGGGATATTTCCAGGAGGGGGAGATGGTTGACATATGGTTAACTTGTTCAAAAGCTTTAATAGGATATTTAAAATATTCTCTTGGAATAATTTATGTAAGTATGGGATTATATCATCAAGACCAGAAGCTTTATTTGGTTTACACATTATTAATTTGATCAAGAAAAAACACAAAAACAGTCATCAGCCCACACAGGTTCCTGAGTTCTGAATAAATCCAAAAGCAAGTAATAATAAAAACACAGAAGAACTCAGGTACAGCCAAGGAAGCCTCTGTGTTTTCATCATTATTAATTTGATCTTTTAACTCCTTAAAAGAGAATGACTTATTGAGTTTGCATCATTGTTCTTTAGTTAATTTAGACCTTATATTGTCTTTCAAAAAGTCATCTGTTTTGTTGTTGACTTTTATCTCTTTGTTATTAATTTTTCATAATATTTTCTGAAGGATTCTAGTATATCTTTTAAATCAGTCACTTTGTTATTTGTATCACCTTGTTTGGAAATTATTTCTTTAATTTGATTAGTGTTAATTGTTTTAGCTCTAACAGCCAACCTGTATAAGCTTTTTGGGTTTATTAAGTTTGTAATTTAAAATTTTCCAGATTTAGATATTTTTGATATTATATGGAGAAGTACATCAAGATAGTTCTGATTTAATATTTTCAACTCAGCTTTTGTGAATTTGTCATAAGGTTTTAAATTGTATTTCAATTTATCTATATTAGACTGCAAAGACATAAACTCATTATCCCACTCTTTTTTTTACATATGTACCAATTTTTTAATTCTTCTATATAAATAAGTTTTTAAAGAATTGCAGATAATTACTTCTGAAACATCTCCGTTATTATTAATTTCAGTGTATTGATCTATTTCTTTTAGACACCATTCCATAAAGTCTTTTAATTTTACTATATAAGTAGGGATTCTCTGATAGTAAATCAATTTACTACTAACATTAATGTACATGTAATAGCATGGTGGTGAGATAGAGGACATGAAGTTATAAATATATCTTCAATGTTAGTAAATAAACTACTAGAAGTAAAGATTCTATCAATGTTTGTCTGGTTGCCAAATCTATAAGAATAATGTGTAAAGTTAAGAGAGAGAATGGATTTAATATAATAGGTATCTCTCAAATGTTAAGAATTAAAATGATCTAAGAGTTTAGCTACTGAGGATAAGTTAGGAGCCTTATCTGCAGCTGTGACCTTATTAGAAAGACTATAGTTAAAATCTCCTTCGATAATCAATTCACCTTTTGTATGTAAGGTTATAATATCCAAATATATTTTAGCAATTTTGGCTCCGATTCCACATATCCAGTAAGAATTCACAAAAGTATAAGTTTTTGTCTATTTTTACTACTGCTAAACCCAACATGACATTTTTATCTGAATAGGTATTTAATATTTTAGACATAGCTAATGATTTTCACCAAAGAATAAGAGCGCCTCTCCTTTTGATTTAAAATGAGAGCTCACTAGAGTTGAATAATGTTTTAGCATGAATATATCTACATCTTTTATTTATTATTTGTTAACTGGGAAAGTCTGATTTGGAACAAAGCCAATTTTCATCAGAGGCCTGGGGAGAAATGCTCCAGGTGCATGTCTTTGTAATGTGGGAGGAAACTGGAGCACCTGGAGGAAACCCACATGAATGCAGGGAGGACATGCAGACTCCACACAGAAGGCACCCCAGCCAAGAAAAGAACTGGAGAATCTCTTGCTGTGAGGTGACAGCACTACCACTGCACCAGTGTGCCATCCATCTTCAGATAACACATGCATTTCTTGTAAGAAAATTATATGAGCTTTATGCAGTTTTAAATATTTGTTTAAGCTACTCCTCTTCAATGGATTATTAAGTCCATTGATGTTTAATGTGAGACAATTATATGTCAACATTCATAAGAACATTTAAATACAATGACTTAAGATGATTTAGCTTAAAATATAATAACCAAGTACTAATAATTGTTGTTATGGACAGATGCAAAAAAAGCAAATTCTCAAACTTATAGACATTCAAAATTCACATCATGGAATGAAAATTCCCTGATTTATGATATAATCGTGCAAATTACACACTAACCAACCCATCATAATGTCACCAAACTAAACAGTTGCTACAGCTTCTTAATTTAAAACAATATTATTAATTATAACTATGTAAAGCACACTCAAGTCATGTTAAATAAAATAATATAAAGTATTAATTTGAGAAATATTAATATTTAAGATCATAGAAATATAAAGCTGGAAATGTTAATAATAAAGAATGCTATTCTGTATTTCTGAATGTATCAAAAATATCCCAGAAAGAATGCATTTCAGATTTCTCTATTTGATCAAGACATTTTCTATAGTAATTTCTTCTAATTAATCCTACTATAGAAAATACTATAAATATTTGTTTAAGCTACTCCTCTTCAATAGCCTAGTATTTAAGCAGTTATATAGAGGACATAAATAAAACTGACAACAGCTATAACACATTAATGTACAGACATCATAACATCAATACATTTCAAGATCATGTATCATCATAAATCTTTCAAAACTCATTTAATAACATGGGTGAAAAGATGAAAGTAATAGACTATGAAATTATAATTAAAAGGTGTTACAATTTAAAATTACATATGTGTGTATATTATATGTGCTTATATAGGCATACTATACTGACATGGATGTGCATACATATAACTGTGTGTATGTGTTTGTAAGTTATGAGTAGATGCTAGATATGTATATTAACAATCAATACAGTGAATATGTTGTATCTATGCATGAGAGTAAATATGCAAATGAGTGAGTGCAAGTGAATTTTTGCATTATGAATGTATTTATGTTACTATCAATACCTCTAGTACTTGGACTATACATTTAATATCTAACTTCTGTACAGAAAGCACTATTTTATGATTATATTTTAAGTATCATGTACTTACAAAGTTGCTTATAGTACTTTTCATTGCCATATTCTGAAATGTGCGGATCAAGTTTTTGTATTCATCATACCAATGAGAAATGAGAAATGCTTGAAATGATTTAAAAGTCAGTTTAGTCTAAAATAAAATTACATATTTCACTAACAAATCCAGAACATTTTGAAGAGTTAACTCTGTTCGTTAATATTAGTTTCCAATAATTAGCAAAGTAACCCTGAGTAATTAAGGCAACAAATGTTGAGCAGACTGAGGTGTTTTAACCATATTATCCTCTAAACTGTTTCGTATAGCACAGAAGACAACAGCTTATATGAAAGTATAAGTACAGTAATGTATATAAATGCTGTTATATGCAAATTAATATCTCTATAAAAGTCAAATAAATATATTTCTCTCAGAACAAGTTTATAATCACTGTTAATAGTTTCTAGTAAAATGTATGTAAAAATCATTTTGTATAAAAAACAATTCTATAGCATCCAGCGTGCAGAGGTGTGTACTATATGTTACCCCATATAAGATATGCTAGCTTCATGCATGCTTGTTTTCATTTGTATTTTAGTAATGAAGTGTTGCCTGTATGTAACCTTACAGTTTTGTTTTTTTTGTTTTTTGGCATTGCATAGCTCTTTTGGGCATCACATTAGGTGTTAGATTTCACAACTGCATTTCAAGGAAAGCATTGGGACAAATGTATACTGAAGTAATACCAAAAGGTTATGGGGTATTTAGTTTTTGTAAGCAGTTGGTTATACCTTGTATAAATACATATGTAGACCTCTTTCCTATGAATAGACAAGTATGGTCTGTGTAAATATATATTTCAGTTTGAGTGTGTTTTTGCATGTGGATTTCCTTATGTATAGAGAAATGCAATGTATCATCATTTACTTAAGTAGAGATGCTTAATCTGTGTCTTACCAACTTTCAGATGATTAATAGCTCTCTATAACAATATTTTAAAACACTGACAGATATTATGTATGGCATATGTCATTCTCTGTTTACTATGCTATCAGCTTCATTGATGTTATGCATTTGTAAGCATTTGTAAGCATGCCGTATTCCACAAACAGTCTTGATGCTTAACTATCTCTTTCTATTATATCACAGGTCTACCATTATCTGTGCATCACCCATAGTCTATGTGTTTGTTATATATTTTTTTATGAGGTTAAACATTTAGGTGTGCCACTGTCTGTTGCAAGAAGCAGTTCAGGTATTTTACTTATTAAATCTTATTTAATGAAACTATCTCTTCTTGTGAATAATCTGTATTAAAAGGGAGCCCAGGTAGAAAATACCAGATAGACCTTGAACAATACAAAAGTTAGAAAATGTCAGAAATCTAAGACATAGTTAGCAAAGAAGTTAATGGTTTGTACCTGCATAAATGAAATGTGGATATCAAAAAATATATTAGGTCAGTGACAATAATGGATCAGTTAAGGAATATGACCTTTTAAAATATCAGGACTCACAATGCCAAGTCCTGAAATGTTTTGACTGAATAATCAAAAATCCAATATGACAATGTGTATATATTTGTGTGTACAATATAACAGGCAGCATGTTACGGAACTAGAAAAACTGTAAAGGAAATTCCATTACAGTAATTGGTACTTCTTTATTTATCAGAAGTAATATGCATATCAGTAACTGCCTAAAGCATTATTATTAAAGTTATATTAGTTTTTTTTTCAGATTCTTTCATGACACATTAAAACCAGTAATATTGTTTTAAATAAGCATTTTCATCACTATAAATTACATATTCCTCCATACTGTGATGATTGGCTGCATGAGTCTATTATATTTACACTGTACTTATATAAAGGATAAAACTTTCACTGAACTAAAATTAGGATAACCACAAGGTGTCATGAAACAGAGATTAGTACCAGGTGCCTTTAAGTTTGCAGATGTCCTCTTTTTCTTCTTCCTACTGCATTCTTCTTTCCTTTTCTTCTTTTCATTATTCCACTTTTTTAAAAGATAATGAGCATAAAAAATACCTGTATATGTTTCAAAATTAACTGCATTAATTTTAAATGTTCTATTTTTGTATTTCTGTTGCTTGTTTTAACATTCTAAAAGTCCCTGTAAATAAGGGTTAAAAATTTAAAATGCATTTTGTGCAGCACAGGCAACTTGAACATGGAATCTAGACTGTTATAAGTTCAAAAACAGCTTGAGGTATGTGAACAAAATTCTAAAACAATTTAACTAATACTAGGTAGGAAAAGGTACTGAAAAGAAGCAGATACTGTAAAAAGCAATCAGTAGCAGCTCAAATTCTTTGAATAAGAGCTCAAGTAATGAATAAATACCAGACAAGTTCAACCTATTAAAAGAAAGTTAAGAAATGTATATAAATCATTTTCATGCAGCCATAACCACTCAACACAACACCCACTACACAGAGATAAAGCTTATCACATACAACCACATTCACCAGATAGAATAACCAAAAAAAAAAAAAACAGATTATTTGAAATTATGTATAGAAAGTATATATAAATTAAGTGGATTAGTTAAACATATTAATATACACACTGCTCTCTGTGTTAGAAAATAATGTTTAAGAGAATTTAAGAATTAAAAATAAAATAATAAAGAGACTTATAAGTAATAGTAATATTAAAAAAAATATATATATATATATATATATATATATACATACACACACACACACACATATATATATATATATACATATATGTACACAATATCTCAGATATTGTCAATACACCCCACCCCCACTACATACACACTACTCTCTATGTTTGAAAATAATGTTAGAGAGAATTAAAATAAAATAATAAAGGGACTTATAAGTAATAGTAATAATAACATATAGACACTATTTCAGATACCGTAGAAAATGTTTTTTGATAAAGTATAAAAAAATTGTTTATTTGTTTTACCTTGTATTTGATGATGAACTGTAACAGATGACAAAACTGAATACCAGTGAGAAAGCTACTTAGGCAAAATAGAAAATGAGAACAACCTTACTTTTCATTATTTTTTTATTATTATTGTCCTCCGAAGACCAGACATTCCTTGCTGCTTATCTCCTCAAGCTTACAAGAGTCCAATCCATATTTTCTGACTGAACATAAAGTTCCTTTTTCTAAGAAAAGTCCACTGCATCTTCTAGAGAATTAAAAGTTTCTGACCTTCTGTTAAAAAGATCCTTATTATGGCAGAACTCAACTGAAGCAAACAGTGCAGCAACCATAAAAGTTCAACTAGAAAAGAAAAAGCAACAAATGCACTGTGTTATTATGGCAGGAAAAATAGCTGAACTTTACTGTTTAGTTTCTTTAAGCCTTTTATGAATGGAATAAATGCTTACATTTTGGTCATAACAGATGCAGTATAGTCACTGACAAACCTGATAGTGTTGTTATTTATTTTTATTGGAGAATTAGCCCAACTAGTTCTCAGAACAAGGTCCTTGTCTTGGCTAGATAGAACTTTTGCAATAATAGATCTAGGGACTGGAGGATTTTTCTTCAAAGAGGAAGCCAAAAGAGATTTATCTGCTCTCTCAATACTGAAAGAGAGAGCTTCTGGTAGATGTCGAATTTTAGGCGAGTTAGTTAAAAACTGCAACATGTTGTTTCCTTCTTCTTTTTTTTGGTATTCCATATATCCTAATATTATTTCTTCTAAATCTACATTCTAGGTCCTCTAGTTTTTTCCATAAGCAAAGTATTTTATTTTAACAGGAATGCTGAGTGATTCTCACTCTCTGCCATTCTTCTATCCAGGTCATTTAATGTGTCTTCTATTGTTGAGATCTGAACAGATTGTTGTTTATCATCTCTTTTAACATTTTTCTTTGTATCTTGGAATCTTCTTTTATATTGTCCATTTTGATCTCATGTTTATCAAATGTAACAGAAAGCTCCTAGATACTGCCTATTATAGACTGTAGTTCCTTTTCACTGAGTTGTCTTGAGAGTTCACTTTTGAGTGGCTCATTCTGTCACAAGAGTCAATAAAATGTCTGACAGGAAAACAAATCAAAGAAAAAGCACAACTTGATTTTTCTTTCAAATAGTTTTCCATGTTTGTTAAAAGACTCAACTGTAAAAAAGATAAGTTTTTATTATAAAATCCTGTCAGAAAAAAAAGCAAAGCTAAGACTCTGTGCTGTTAGCAGTTTGCCATCTTGGCCACATCCCCTTAATTGTGTTCTTTTAATTATAAACTGATAGATTCTACAGTACTTAGCTTTATGTATGCAAATTGGCATAATTAAATAACCTATGACATTGTGCCAGTAAAATAAAAACAGTAAAACATAAGGCATTGGATGTCCCACTGCTTAGTTACTTACAGTTTTGAGAACTGCATTAATACTGAAGTTTAAAAAAAGAGGTTAGATCGCAGCAATGGCAAAACATGTTGTACTTAACTGAATTACATGTTTACTATAAATAATTCTTTCCAATTAAATAATTTCACAATATACTAAAAATCGCATTCATTTATAGGGAGTATCAAATAGACTTCATAAGACTATGAATAGGGGTTAGAGATTGTTTATGTTTTCAATAACGGCACTTTCTCACACACTTGAATCAATTTTGGTTAACCCTGAAAGAGTGTCATTTTCATTTCTCATTTAAAATCCTAACTCATACAAAAAATGCTCACTTTATTTTTTGTTTGTTTATTTAGTTAATCTTATTTGCAACAGATTAAAGAGAAAGAACAGAACACCTTAAAATGAGTGAAGGAAACACTCAATAATTCACATAACACATAAGCATGACAATATGTAGCAGGTAAATAATCAATAAGCAATACACTGTAATCTAATGAATATAATAAATTTCCCTGATTAGTTGGTCAGTGTGATTAAAAATAAACCCAGTGCCTCAAGAACTTAAAATGCAAAGCTCTGATTATGGTTTGTTTGTACTATGAGGTCAGTCAGTTCCTTATCTTTTTTGTTTGAACATATACAAGACTCTCGATTTTTCTGAAGCAAATTAAGATCTCATAGGATCATGTTATAACCCTGATCAGAGTCATCAATGAGAGTCAAGTTAAAGTTTAATCTCTATAATTAATGATAGATGGGTTCTTTTTCAAAACTGTAAAATAGGCATATTTGATTTACATAGTTTTAATTTTATGTCAGGTATTTCTACAACCAGAAGGTTAAGTAGTAGAGATGACTATAACTTGTTAATATAAATAGAATCACCAGCACCTATTCTAGTATCTAAGAATTGTTTAAGGAGAACTGTCAGGGTTAACTCATGTCATACTTAATATAACAATGTCAGCAGTCTCACCAATAACTAAATTCCATTGCTCACATTATTAAACTTTGGGTATTCTAATTACTGAAAGTAGTTACTGTTATAACCTAGTTCACATTGCCATTCAATCACCTAAAATATTTCTGTATCAAAGTATTCTTTGTCCTATATGCCCATAATGAGTCAGATATAATCCATATGAAGTAAGCAAATGTCTAATTCCCATAATTTAAATCCAAATACACAGAGAATGGAACACATCTGAAAAACATAAGCATCTTGCATTGCAAACATAGGAATTTGTCAACTTTAGCTTCCACACAGAGAAGTCATTAGGAAGTAGAAAACTACCATAATGAAAGAAAACACGCCATTTTCTTCCAAGGTGTTTTTTTTAATATTGTATAAGATTTTACCAAGGGTATTATGCCCTACCTCATTCATACCTACTACAATGTACCATGACTTTATTGAAGCTCATTTGTCTTTACTCTAAACATGCACTCTCTGATGTTCAGCTGTTAGCAGCCAAGAAAGGCATGTTATTTTCATTTTAAAACTATTGATCAGGAGAAACATCTTTTTAGTCATTTAATAATGAAATCACTTGTAATTAGCATCTCTTCATAAGGGCTGCCAGAATCTCCATGTTCCTTACTACATCTTCTGGTCTGAAAGGCTACCAGTAGATTCAATTTTCCTGCTATTTCCTAGCATCTGTGCTTTTTAAATATCACTGTCCCTTATTTATGGTCAGTATCATATCATATAATACTACCAACCTCGACGTCAGGATTACATCTCTGCAAAACTTGAACAGCACTATTTCCTTTCATTATGTTGTGGCCTTGCCACTAAATGTGCAACATATTCTGTAAGCCTGGTGTGCAATGTATTTCTTTTATCATACACCAGACTCACATGCATTCAGTAATTTTTCCAAATAGTTGACTGCAGACTGTAAATGTGATAAAAAGAATATCTAGTACACTATAAAGAGTTGTCTGTTTATTTACACTGTTGTATCATCAAAAGTTAATTTCCACTCTTGGCTCATCGTCAGTAGTTTAGGTACACCTTTGGTATTTCATCAGAACTAGTAATACTCCTCCTAAATCCCTCCTGTGCATGCATACTGCTACCTTATTTCAGACAATCTTGTGGGAACTATCCACAGCCCTATGGCAGTATTGATCTTGGGCTAGACTATCACATGAGTTCCCTTCTGATATAAAAAGGTTGTAGTTAATCTATCAATGCATCTTCATCCCATAGTCTTCTTTAAATTATCTTGGATGGTAATTGATCTCATACTGTCAGCTGAGCAAAAAATTAAATAAATGCACAAACAAGTAAATAAATACAAATGCTATATCAGTATGCAAATGGAATGGCTATGCTAACAATTTCTATAATGTTTGCATATAATCTTTTTGTACGCTGCCACACTGGTCTTCAAAGACATATCTAAAGATATTTAGTGCTACAAATGAGAAACATGAATTGATTAAAATGATGGAAAGCCACAACAATGAGAACATGTATACATGTGATCACAGAAAAGAGCAATGACACAGATACAGAAGGCCAATAGTTTAATATTTTGCAACACTATTCAACACAATATCCTAAATATTGATTACGCCCCAATATTACAGGAATATAGTGCACCACTGAGAAGTGTAATTTTGTTCATGTATGCCGGGAGAAAATCTGATGTAAATAATTTCTACCATGGGTTCAGAAACATAGCTAACAATTCACCTTTCTTCTCTTTATTAAATGAAAAACAGACATGCATTAATTTTAGATCAAGTCTTACCCCATTCAAATGAGCAACTATAGAAACCCTGACAATTTCATCTCAAATACAAGATAATTAACATACTTAAAGTAGAGGTGGCCCAACCTGCAGTATCCTGCAGCTCCTTCAATCCCAGGTGTAGCTGTACCCCGGAAGTGTCCTCACTATGACCCATTCATAGAAGAACATGTAGTATAATTTTGATCAAACTGTGATTCTCATGTGATAACCATGGTCAAGGCTTTTGTATTTTATGCTGCTGATTAATGCTTTTGCAAGCCGTGGCCATAATGAACACTTTTGCAAGCAACGTTAAGCTTTGACACTTCAGTTTCCTTGAAAAATGAATGGAAAAATTTGAGATGGTAAATTGTCCAAAACGTTACATGATTTTGAATTTCAAAATGCTATTAAAGCAGCAATTTGTTGTGCAAAATACATTTGTAAGAAATTTGTGCTACTGAAAAATATTATTTATATATATATATATATATATATATATATATATATATATATATATATATATATATATATCTGAGATTTAATATATTTTCCACTGTTAAATCAAGAATGGATTTTTTTGGTCACATTATTTTCACTTCTTTTCTTTATTATCTCTAAAATGTCTAGCAGTTTTGTTGATCTATTTAACCAATCATGGTTTATTAATTGTAAAGCAAACTCAGCACAGGCAGATAAGTTACTACAATTGTAAGCACGTGTTAACACAAACTTGGCATTGTTGCTTCATGGCATTTAACTCTTCACTTCACTTCTTGGATGGTGTGCCTTCTGTGCAGATTCTGCATGCTGGTATTGTGTTACCTTTAACGTGTGTTTCCTCCCACAATTAGTTAGGTAGTTAATTAGATAACTAGTTAGTTAAATGAATTAACCAAGGTGGAACACTGTTCATAAATCACCAATTTAAGTCTCAGTCCGGCAGAACATTAAATTTGGCAATAACAGAGAAGTATTGCAAGAGATAAAGTATATGAAATTATATAGTTTGTGAGAAAATACAGGAATTATATACAGTAAGAGAGATAAAAAATATGTATATGCAGTTTGTGTACAGTCATAGAAATAGTTGAGCAGTTTTATAAGACACGCATTGTATTGTTACATACAATTATATGCAAATTAATATATTGTTTAATATAAAGTTACATAGATATCACATTTCAAAAACATGCAGTACTGAGTGAATTGGATTCCTCCAAATTGTTAATAGTTGTGTGTGTTGTTTGTGAGTGTCACATATCCTGTGAAAGATTAATACTCCATTCGTGATTATATTCCCTGTGCAGCACAAACAGCCAAAATAGACAACAGCTCTCCTGCAACCCTGAAATGGATTATGTAATAATCAGTGAGTAAATTAATGAATCAATCAATTGATCACCTAAAAGGTTTCACATCATTTATATCTGATTTTACAACTCTAGCATCTCTATATCTCATTCTAAGCAAAGATCACGTGCAAAGCTTTAACAAGTTTTAAGTGAATTAAATATGTTTTAATTAAATATTAACAAAGAAATATGACCACAAGTGGCATATAAATCAACAAGCAGAACTCATAAACAGCAGCTAAAGTTACTTGTTTTACTCAATTCCAATAAAACATACATAGTGAAGGATTTTTAAGTATAAAAAGTTTAGATCAGTATCTGTTTGTGGTGAAGAGTATAATAAATATCTAAGTACATATATTTTGCTCCAGTAAAGCTGAACATCAACAGGAAATAAAGTGCTGAGTGAAGAGAAAAGTGATGGTTTTCAGCATGATCCGTAGTTTCTGTTCAGAACAGTGAGTAAACCATTACTGAATGCATTAGAGTACTTCAGACAAGACAGGACTGTGAATTATTGTGAATTATTGCCAAGTCATTAATGTCAGTAGGAGGATTACAAGCAGCTCTAGAAACCCTCTCCAAAACTAAAGCTGACATATACTATTCTATGGACATATTTTTGCAATAGACTGTCCTAAAGTGCTGATAGTTTCTTTTCAGATCAAACCGAGTTCCAAACAAAACTAGGCAAAATGTATTGCTTTATGTTTCAGAGAGAGTTGAATCCTTCAAATTAGATGCAGAACTGCAGGCATTATAATAATATATTTTACTGTTTAATTTGTTTAAACAACTTCACCCCATTGGCACATGTAACTAATGGATAAAAATAAATTTCTGCTCTTCACCATTCATCTCTCTCTCTCTCTCTATATATATATATATATATATATGTATGTGTATATATATATATATATATATATATATATATATATATATATATATATATATATATATATATATATATATATATATATATATATATATATATATGTATAGGTATATATATATATATATATATATATATATATATATATATATATATATATATATATATATATATATATGTGTGTATATACAGAAAAATAAATGTCCATAACAAATTTTCACAGTATGTAAGTAACTGACGGAAGGGTTATGTGACAGATAGATATGTGTACAACTTAAATAAAATTATATTCTATTTTTCATGTTTGTTTGCAGACAACATATATATCTATACTAAATAAAATGTTTTCTCTGCTGACAAAAACAATGAAAAGACAATGACTCCTGCTGCATCATTCTGCTGTTCTAGATCCATATCAGACTTCTGTAACTGTTGTTGCTGCATGCCAGAAGGAAGATTGATTGAGTTCTTCTTACAGTTTCATAGACTGTACAAGGCTAATGACCCAGGGGTCATTTCTAAGCCTAGACAAGTTTTCCTGAAAGAATGATGATGTCGTGTATAGGACATTGAGGGCCAAGCATTTATAAACTACCTCTGTCCATAAGGGACATGGGTGCCAGGCCCAATGTAAGTTTCCTATTCCCCATTCACTTATCTACATTGTACTTAAAAAGGGTCATAGACAAACACAGCTTCACATGGACGTGAAGCCTGTTCCACCAGAGGGGTAGTCTCTGGGACATATACTTGTCTCTCCAGCATGTTCTGTTTAAGCCACAGACAAATTTCAGCACCTTAGACATTGTATTTCTGGTACTATTTGACTTACGAATATGCAGGAGATTCATAAGTGTGGGGTTTACAGATGCCTTGCAAGCCAGGCATAGATCTCCCCTCAGCAGTCTATAGGCGATTGAGCTGAGGGAAAGGACTTTAAGGTGCTCTGCATAAGGCAGGTTTGTTATGTCTTGTATTCTTTTTGTAAGGAACCTCTGAGGTCACTCTAGTTGCTGCATATGCCTGGTCAAGTGAAGCATTGTACTCTATGACTGGTCTGATAAGGAAAGAGTACAGTGGGAAAATAACTTTACTGGATCTAGATGCCATGCCCTTACCTATAAGTTGCACAACATAAAAGGATTTCCTCATCACTGTGAACATGTGGTAGTCAAAGGTAAGGCTACTGTTTATGGGTGTACCCAGATCCCTGACCACTGCTTTGGCTCTTATGGGTATATTATCAACATGATAATTAGCCAGGATATTTGTCTTCCCAAAGGGTGCAATTATGTATTTCTTGGCATGGAGTTTAATACTATGGTTTTGACAGCATTTGTTAGTCAGAGATAAGCCTTTATGAAGAATTCTAGTGTCTGAAGGGGAGTTGATGATAAGCCTTAGTTTGCAATCATCTGTAAACTTAGTCAGCTATGAACCTTCAGTATTTGCTTCCATTTCAGGGAAACAGATGCCAAAAAAAGAACATGCCCAGTACCGAGACCTTGGGGAATTCACTAGTGACTGACCTCTTGGTGCAGGTGGCTTCACCTATTTTGTCCTCCTGTGTCCTATCAGTGAGTCAGATACCTAATCAGTAGGTGATAAAATGTTTTATATCTAAATTAGTGATCTTGTCTATAATGCCTGCATCAGTTATTGAATCAAAACCCTTGGTCAGGCAAGGTAAGCTGTGTCTTACCTTCATCCAAAAATGTCCAGCAGGACATCTTCTCTTGCCTTGATGGCTAGCTCCTGAAAGCTACAATCATAAGGATATCCTAGTGTCTAGGAACTATGTTCTAGCACTGTTCATATGTTTGTACATTACATTGAATGGTGAGACATCTCAACTGCTGTTTATATTGTCTTTTGTGTACCGAGTTTGACCTTTGTGCTCTGGTGCAATTTGTTTCATGCACCTGTGCCACAATCAGCTTCACTTGACTCTCCTACTTTACCCTACATCAATTCTCATAATCATCTTCACTATTATTATAAACAGCCAGTCTCACCCACATTCTCAAAGCAAAAAATCATTGCACATATAAATCTCATAACCACCTCGTTTTTAAAAACACACACCACATATATTACACCTCCTGTTCTGAAAACTGTTCCAACTCAAGATAACTAATTATATTCCATCTCCAATGCTCACTCCTAATCTATACCACACAACTATTGCATTCCCTTTTCCTTTTCACATGTATTCTTAGCTTTGATGTATCCCACCATAAAATAACTCATCCAACAACAAACTTTTATCTCCATCTAAAATAACAGAGGGATATTCCATATAAGTTAATTTCCTCTCTGTCACATCAAACCAACTGAATTTCAAAACTCTATAATATAATTTTCAACATCACAGCTAAACCACTACTTCCTTATTTTGACATTTCCTTCCACCCTCCTTGCTACTTCCTTCACAAACCCTAAAACTTCCCTTTAATGTACCTCCTTTCTCAAAACTCTCTGTCCACCAAGTGTTTGTTCCAACCTCTTTCATCCCAGGTTGCCATTATGCTTACCTACTTTACTTTGTTATACACTCACCGTCATACCTTTCAACCTCTTTTTGCAAGAAATCTGGCCAAAGCCATAAATAAAAGTGGGATAAACTCCCAAAAATAGAGGCATTTTTTTTTAAATATTACTCTTACAAACTTAGAAATTGATAGAATAACAGGTTTTGCATTAATATGAATTTTCTGAAAGGCATTAAGTCTGACATTCAAATGTCTGTCATTATTTTCTAACTTCAACCTTTAATGATTTGCCACTTAGTTGTCAGAAAACCACAATTTTATGAAAAATGTATCAAAAACATGAGGCAAAAATCTGGGCATTCTGTGAAAATCTGTACAGCTGAGAGGTATGCTCACCTTACTTGTCACAGCTTTCAACAGCTTGGTACTATTGTAAACTACTGCCTGCTTCCACCATGCCTCATCTCACTGAATCTCGTCACTTACTTATACAATCATTAATACCCGTTTCATCCACATTAACTCCATGTTTCATCTATTAGCACTCTATTCTAACAAAACAGATGCACTGGTTAAGAAATTTATCAAGTTCAAGAATTTGCTGCTTGACAATTTATTTTTCTTCTAGCCAAATCAAACAATAGACAATGCCAAAGTGATTGAGATTTTATAAGTTCCACAAAGGCTCTACATAAGATTGTATTTCTTGTCAGAAACTTGTTGATTTTTTTTTCAAAAATACGGAATAGAATATTTGCATTTAATGATTAAATGCTATGAAATATCATTGTAGAAGTTGAGAAGTGAAATTAAAGAGCTTGATGCAAAAATTAAGAGGGATTTAACTGTTTGACAGTTTGAAAAATGACTACAGGGCTGACTTTCACAAAATGTCCAAACATGTTAATAGGGTAATGACCCAGAAAAAAAAGAAATTGAATAGAGACAGCAATGATTATGCTAATAAAAAGTGTATCATGGGCCAGGTTTAACACTGGAAGCTGTTTCAACAAACCCAGATGATGATGTAGAAGAGGGACAGGCCAAGGCAAACTTGAAACTAAATATTTTTTGTTAGAACTGCCCCTACAGAGATCAGAGCAGATAGCCAATCAGGCTACAGACAGATGTCAATACAACAAAAACAATTACAACAGCTTTGTCCCTGAGAAAAGGTACAGAAACAGCAAGATCAGGAACAGATGCCTGAGGGAGGCATAAATGAAAACCAGGGCCTAATATTTGTGTAAACACATTTCACATATACAACTTCAGTGATTTTGTAATAAATAATGCACAAGGATGTTTTGGGAAAGGGTTTTTCTTTCATTCCACTAAGTAAGTTCAGCTGTGTGGACATCATAATTGAATTAAAGTTGTTCTTGAGAAAAATCAATGTGGGTCTAATGGTAAGACCAGAAATTGGTGAAACATCTGAAAGATGTGCTCTACGCAATAAATCAATCAATCTCTATACATCTGAATCTGACTGGTTTCAAAAGGATTTATACAGAAGATATGTGTCACTTGGCTTTTGAGAAATCTGGTTGGTATGCCTCAAATTTGAAAAAAATGAAAAGTCAAGCCCTCAGGGAGTTAACTACCGACAAGGATTTCCATGTGATAAAACTGGGCAAGGGGGCATTGTAATTATGATCAGTCTGGATCAGAACTCCTGTATGTTTTCTTTTTCATGAATGAGAAATTTTCTGATGTCACTTCATTGAACAAGGTCCGTCAGTTATACAGGGTAATCAACTTATAGCTATTAGACCTATTGCAACAGGAATATATTTCCCTCAAGAATTCAACTTTTTAACAGTAAAGAAACCATGAATTACAATTATTTTGGGGATTCTCAAAATACATAAAGCTGTCATGGATCCCCCTATGCAACATACTATTTTCTGCAATAGGATGTATCACACAATATTTAGCAATTTTTATTGATCAGAAGTTAAAAATCATTCATGGATAAACTTCCAGGAGTAATAAAAATTCCTGTGAATTTTTGATGAAATTGAGTAATGTCTTTATGGAATCCAGTGATATTCTTGTAACAGGCAACATTAAAGTGTTGTTTACTATGATACGGCAGGAGTTGGGGATGGACTGGTTCAGAGTGTTTGTGGCCACTCGAATGCAGTTTTCAACATAGGAAATCAATAATATTGGTTTATATATAGATATGGTTTTACAGAATAATTACTTTATATTTAAATGAGAATATTTTGAACAACTGAATGGGGTTGCCATGGGGATAGCCAGTGCCCCGGCATTTGATAATATAGTTCTGTGTCATTGAAAGCACAATTGTGTACAGCAGTGAATACTACAAGTACTTAAGTTATCACAGGTTTTTGGATGATTTTTTTTTAGAAAATTTTTTATTGTATTTAAACAACACTGCCACTTTTTAGAATTCTCCAAATATGACCATTCTACCATATTTTGGTTGTGGACTTCAGTAACAAAATTAACGTGCTGTCTTTTAGAGTTTATAGGAAACCTATGTATTCCAACCAGTTTGTTCATTTCAAGAGTGCACACAATTACGGACAGAAACATGGCATGTGAAAGGACAATTTAAACAGATTTTCAGATTAACATTCAATTAGATTGTTTATATGAGCGACTGCCAGATATTTATGTATATGTTTCTTGCCAGGGTCTATCCCAGTGCATTGTTGGAGGACATCCAGGAATATGTTACAAGGAACAGGAATGCCAAGCTTGCTTCTAGTTTGAGTCGATCTGGGAAAGTTATGACATCAAGGGCTTCTATCTCCAAGGCACTGGCATTATACACTATTCCTATGAATCCCATGAGATGGAGCACATCATGGACAAGAACTGGATTTTAGTTCTGAAATTTTGACTGGGAGTTAGCTAAGAAGGAAATGTGTCTCAGTTTCATCTTTAAGATCAGATACAATACTGACTCACAGTTGGAATACAAACCTTTGGTGAAACAGAATAACGAGGCCATGGTTAAGTATGGCTCTTGTTGGTACATTAATGAAGGACCTAATATCGTGCCTGAAAATTTTCCTAGGATATTGCAGTGTGAGGATAAGCAACATTGCATCAATAACAATTTACTTTATTTAACAAGATGCAATTTCTGCCCCAGTGTTTATGAGGGCAAAACTCAGTAGAAATTATCTAAGAAGGTACAGGAACACTACTTTGTATAGAAACCAAAGGTATGACAAATGCCCTTTTTAAGCATTCTGTGGGTTGTGAAAATTTTAAATAAAATTCTTTATTGTTTTAGAAAAAAATGACAAATGATTTGAGTGACGGGGGTGATGAAATGGACTTCTTTGTAGGGAAAGAAACTGACAAGTATTGCTGAATAGTGATGCAGCACCAGATTTAAATGACTGCATCTTTCAAGCACCCATCCTAAGGAAACAACATAGTAAACTTGCATAATATTAGCTGCTTCTGATCACATGAACAGAAAGATTTTAGTATTTAAACTCACTTTTGGGGATATGTTTTTATCTGATGTAGTTCATCACAAGTGTAAGAAAGAAAGCACTAATCTATTAAAGGAGGAATCCTGGTATATTATTGGTGATTGTTGGTGAATTTTGTTTTGTTCTTGATTGTTGTCAGCTCTATAACCACTTCTATAATCAGCTGCCTTTTGTCTTTTGACTTTCTGTTCCATTACTGAAGCTATCCTTACTCAACTACTAACTATATCTATACAACCCACCATATAACTGTACAACTTCTAATCCACAATATTATTCATTCCAGCCCAACCTCAGTTTCACGGGTCTATATTACATTATCGAATGCTGGTAATATCGAACACCACAACACCGACATGTAATGTGCGAACTACGGTAATGGCAAATGTACAAAACTGTGAAACGTGAAATGTTGACGTGTGATGGTTGGCCCATCTGCGGTATAGCTCCATAAGGTAAGTGTGCAATAGTTACGGACCTTAGGGTTAGGGTGCGGGTTAAGGTAAGTGCATAGATAGGTAATGTATGTAAGGTTTAGTGTAGGGTTAGAAGTAAGGTTTTGTTAACTGTATGTGCGTGGATTATTTGTTTTGTTTGGGTATATGTCTGTAGGATAAGTGTGTGATAGTTACGGACCTTAGGGTTATGGTGCGGGTTAAGGTAAGTGCATAGATTGTAATGTATGTAAGGTTTAGTGTAGTGTTAGAAGTAGGGTTTGGGTTGTGTATGTATGTGTTTTATTTATTATGTTTGGGTATGTAGTATGTAGCGCACGGTGGTGTTGGCCGACTATGACAGTTCGAGATTTGAAAATTCTTGGTTTATGGGGTTCAACGTATTTGCAGTTTGGCCTTTGTGTGTCGGTGTTGTGGTGTTCGATGTTAATGGGATTCAATAACGTAATACAGACCCCAGTTTCACAAACCCATATCAGTAAATTGCCTTTCTCTACTAACTGCAATGTCAGACACTGGTAACCATTTAAAATACTGGGACCCTCTAGAATGTGTCCTGAAACACACACATTGCGTGGCCAAAAAAATGGACTTATAAGCATGAGATGGCCATTTCTCTGAATATTCCCTTTCCTCCATGGTATGGTGATCTAAGAGTTAATATATATAGGTTTAGAGGTGTGGGAGGCTTTCCCTCTCTACCTCATAGAGTGCTGGAGGGCTTATTCCCTAGAAAAAAGAAGTTTAAAGGAAAAAAGTAATGTTCAAGATGTGTTATTTTCTTGTAGTTTTCATCTTTTTTTAGCCTGTTGGTACTTAACATTTCAACCCACCTATGGAATTTGTACTTTAAAAAACACAGCTACTTCGGGAATCTCTAGAATTACAATTAAGGTATCCTCAATAAGACTGTAGATCTCTGTAATTAGAACATTATCTGCAGATAATGATGTAAAGCACTTCAGCATCACCTTCTTTTTTATCTAATTATCTAATTTCCAATGACAATACAAACAAGAACTATATAAAAGTCAATGATAGGATATAGCTATTAATCAACCATTAATATTTTCGAATAATTGTTTAAGTTTTGCCAAGACAAAAGTCTATGCATACAATTTGAAGTTCTGTTCTGCAATGTCTGTATTTCCATATTACATACACTTGTAGTTAAGTAAATACATTCAATAAAAGAGAGGTTGCTCTTGCTTTGCCAATTGATTGTAATGATTTTCCTAGCTATAGCCAGACTTGACTATAAGAGTTACACTTGTAGCCACTGTACAGAGTCTGGAATTGAAGCATTAAATAACAATTGTCTAACCACAATGCTTTTGTAAAATTCTAAAATCTGACCAAAATTGTACAGTCATCCTACATTCAATCATATGAAACCAATTATCATATATAACCTCATCACATCTCTAACATTTTATTTCCTTTTTTAGATATCAAAGCAATGTTATGTGGTGTTAGAAAAGTTCCATGAAAATATTTCCAAGTGAATATTTTCTGAAAAGGAGACAAAGTAGCATAATTTATAGATTTTAATGATAGCTTCTTGTTCATTTCTGAAAAAGTTTTCCTTATTAATTTTGCTGCATATTCCCAAAAGGATGAGTCAAAAGGAGACTGTTCCAGCCTTAGAATTTTATATAATGTTGTTAGGTAGGATTTGTTTTTTGATTCTTCACTATTAGTCTTAAAGAAAAACTCTAAATTTTGAAGTATAGGCTTATTACTCATGCTTAATATTGGTTGTATTTCATTAGTTATTAATTGACTTAATATTTGAATATCTGAATAGTTCTTTTATTTAATATTATATTTAATCAATAAATTATCCGTTGAGATTATTTTATTTCCATCTAAGAATTTATACCAATAAATTAAGTTGTTTTCTTTAAACTCTAACATTTTATTAAGATTGAATGGCTCATTACAACCATCTGTGTACATAATAGGCAATATCAAAATTAACAATGATTTAAGTTGATGGCTGCTATCCATTACCTTCCTAAACATGTTTAAGATATAATTAACATATGGAATACAAGTAGGAAAACTTTTATTTATGCAAGAATCTTTTTATAATTCAAAGAATGTTGTTAATGTTTGAGTTGAAATTGTATTTGTTTCAATTGCGTTACTTGAAAATAAAAATTCTTCATGTAGTGATTTTCAGTTTGAAGTATATGATCTATTTAGCCAAAGGCTTACTATATTTAGGATTGCGGATTTTGCATATAAAACTATATTAGTAAATCCAATCCCACCTTATACCCAAGATTTTGTATGCCAATTGATTCGTATTCTTGGTTTTTGAGGATACCACAAAAATGTTATTAACATGAAATTTAATTGTTTAATAATTTTATTGCATACAATAAGATAAATGATTGTATGTAATATAATATTTTTGGTAGAATAACTATTTTTATTAATATAAGTCTATCTGCCATAGTAAAGTACAATTTATTCAATTTTTCTATTAATATTAATAATGAACTTAAACTTTTATAAATAATTCTTGTAATTTCTATCCAGGTATTTGTTATAATGATTCCAAAATATTTAAAGTGTTTATCTTCCCAATTAAACTCCTTATAATTTCCACAGAAGTTATTTATTTATTTTTTGTTTATTAATAATACTTCCTTTCAAAATGCTTTATTGAATTAATAAGATTCAATATCACTAATAGTTAATAAAATATCACATGCAAATAATTGGATTTTGGAATTATACTTACAATTTCTGGAACCCCCTTAATCTGTTTATTTGACCTAACAGATTTTGCAAAAGGTTCTACTGATAATACAAACAATAAATGAGACAAAGGGCATCTCTGCTTTGTTTCTTTAAATATTTTAAAAGAGCTAGACAGGAATGAACCAATTTTAACATAAGACAATGAATTATATAATTTCACTATCAAATTTATAAAGTCCACTGCAACATTATATTCTTTAAGTACTTTACATAGGTAATCCCAATAGTCAATAGCTTTATCTAGGCATAAACTTTTAATTGAAAGTTCATTTTTATTTTTGCTAGCAACATCTATCAGGGATAATAGTCTAATAGTATTATCTTGAACTTTCCTATGCAGAAAAAAATCCAGTTTGGTCTTTTTCAACTAAATTGGGCATCATATTATTTACTCTTTTCACCAAGATGGAAATAAATATTTTATAATCAACAATTAGGAGAGATTGGATGGCAAGATGAACACAGTTTTGAATCTTTCTCTTCTTTTAAAATGGGAAATATCAGTGAACATTTCCAAAAAGGAGGCACATTTAATGTAATTTTGACCTGTTTAAACATTTTTAGAAGGTTTTTTAGAATACTGTCAGGAATTAATTTATATACCTCATGCATTATGCCATCAGAACTTGAAGCCTTATTATTGTTTTAATTTTAATTTGTTCTTTCAATTCTTTTAAATAATTAGTTTTACTATATTCTGTTCATCTGTTAATTTATGTTTTATATTATTTCTTAGGTAATTATCAGTTAATTTCTCATTACCAAAAGTTAATTCACTGTTGTTAATTACTTCATAATGCTTCTCAAGACCTTCGAGAATATATTTTAAGTTCATTACTTTTCTAATTTTATCATTAGCTTTCCATGTGATTTCATTTATCCGGTTTAGACTGCCTATTCTTTTGGATTTTATAGCTAGTCTATGCACATTTTTGGGGTTTGTATAGTAAGACTGAATTTTCATTTTTTCCATATTTATAGATACTTTATGGCTCAATATTTCAAAGCATTTTTGTTTTAAATCTTTCAGTTCAAGGCATACTTTTCTAAGATTTGATATTTAATTTTAATTTATCAAATGTTTGATGCAAATCAATTAATTACCTGTCCCATTCTTTTCTTTTATAGAGATACTAATTCTTAATCCTGCCATATAAGTATGCTTTTAGTGAATCCCTCAGTATAGTATCAGTAACTTTGTTATTATTGTTAAACTCCATGAACAAACTTCTTTATTATTGCTAAACACCATGAACAAATTTAGTTCTTTTAATAACCATTCTTTAAATCCTTTATTTCTTATTATACATGCAAGAATACTTTGCCAATAAATTAATTAATACATTAAATCATTAGATATTATATTAAATTTAAAAGAAATAGCATTGTGATCAGATAATGATCATGAAATTATCTTTATTTCCTCAATTTTGTAGTACAATTTATTAGAAGCAAAGACTTTATCAATGCTTGCTTGTGTGTCAAATCTGTATGAGTAATGAGAGAAATTAAGGGAGTCAACAAATTTTAAGTCATATATATCATGTAGGTTCATTGTATTTGTACATTCTTTTAATTGTTTAGCTGCAGCAGTTGTTTTTATTTTTATATCTATATTAGTGTCTCTTTCTGTTAAGATGCAATTAAAATTACCAGCCAAAAAAATTATCCTTTTGCATATAAATTAATGATATATATATATATATATATATATATATATATATATATATATATATATATATATATATATATATTTGCTATTTTGGATCTAATTCCAGGTATACAATACATATTCACAAATGTATAAAATATTTTATTTATCTCAATAACCACCAAACCCGTCATACCATTTTTATCTGAATAAGTATTAATAACCCTAGCCATAATTGAAGATTTCTTCTAAAGCACAAGTGCACATCTTCTTTTTGAACTAAAGTGAGAGTCTATAAGCATAGTGTAATCCTTTAATAGTAGTTTTCCTAGATATTTTTTAATAAATGTATTTCTGGCAAAAAAAATATGTGTGCTTTTTTATTTTAAGATATTTGAGTAGACTGCCTCTCTTTATAGGAATATTGAGACCACTGACATTTAAGAAAATACATTTATAAGATAACATCTCTAAAAACAAACTTATATATGAAAATCATTCTATGTTTTTGAAACAGGAAATACAAATTATGTTTTTATATCTCATTATGGACATAATTGTGAACCTAAATAACAGTAAACCAGAAAAACAAAAATATACATCTTCTAACCTGAAATAGTATATTCCTGGTTTGCAAATATGTTTATGCAAACCCCCCATTTTCATCACCTTATAACAAGCCATAAATAACCTATTGCTTTAATCCCTAAAGCTAGTGTTATTTACCAGTATATTAAGATCAATTGAAAAAACATTCTCAGTTACCACACCTATTACAAAAAAACATACAAAGATATGATGATATATTGTTTTTTTTGGCTCAAAAATTTTTTTATTTTGATTATTAGTCAACAATAATAAATACTTTTACAATGTAGAATCATAATAACTATGGAGTTAAACTATGTACATATTTACATACAGCCTGACATGAATAAATGAATGATAGCAAATTTAACAAAATAAACATATTTAACTTGAGAATGATTTTTTAAGAAGAGATTAGATCCATTTGTAGTGTATCAACCAATGACAAAACTTTTCTTGAAGGATTATTAGTTAATGGCATGGGAAACAATCTTAATTCTTTGGTTTTAACTTCCATCAGCACCATCTTCTTTAATACGCATAGAAAAATTTCTCTTCCAGGTACTATGGTAGACTTCCACCTCTTTGTTATGCATTTCCTAGCTATAGCTAGCTTGTTTGTTTGTCTTTTCAGCTTTTCCCAGTTAGGGGTCGCCACAGTGGAACTCTGGTCCGCTAATGATTGGCAGTAGATTTTTATGGTGCCGAGTTACCAGCCCGATGCCCAACCTTCAGCGAAGGCACGCCCATTTACGCATGTCTTTAGGAGACCGCTCGACTGTGGGGAGCTAGCTATAGCTAGTATTGTCCATAAAACATATAGATTAGTTCTTTTTTGATAAACCTCTTCAGATATATTCAATAAAATTAAAGCTTTGGTCAAGACAAATTTGTCTGTGTAAATAGCCTGTAAGAAGTTATTAATATTTTCCCAAAAGGGTTTAATTTTTTTACATTCATAAAAAATATGAGACCAGTCAGCTTTAACAATGTGTTGACATCTCCAACATACTCCATTACAAGTAGAATTGAATTTTGAAATTTTATCAGGAGTCAAGAAGGCTCTATGTAGGGATTTCCAGGTAAATATTCTCCAATACTGAGAACTGGAGGTTAATTTTACTGAAAGAAGTATATTTGACATATTTTCTGGGGTTAATTGAATCGAATATCCTCTAGTAATAAATTGCCAATATGTTGTTTTAAATGCTGCTTTGTAGTTTGTTATTAAGTTGTATAAGTAAGAAGTTCCATTCTTCATATTTTCATTATTATAAATAATTTCAAACAATCTACTTATAAACTTAGGTGAAGATGAGTATGACAAATTATTTAATACTCTACATAGATCCTTGGAGAATGTCAATGTATTCTGAAGCATTGACCATTCATTAGAGTTTAATTCATAAGTTGACATCATATATTGTATATCCAGAACTTTTTGATTTATTATACAATGGAGCCAACAAATTATTTTTTTCTGTTCCCATTGCATAAATACTTCTTTATGAATTCTATCTGGAAAACTTGTTGTAATGCTGAAGGGGATTAATGTTGGAAACCAGATCTTTAATTCCATGTTCATATTTATAAACTTTCTAAAATTATTGTATAAATGATTTATTACAAATGCCTTTGTTGGTTTAGCTATATTGTATTGTAGATTTATACACAATGAATACCATATTATATTATTCATATCTATAATAGTAATATTTTAGTAAGTTTATTTTAATTTAATGGAATCATTGTATGTAATTTTTTCCAGTTGGATGTGTAATTAGGGTTAATCCAGTCAATCACAGTTTTGAGTAATGTAGCATTTATATATGATTCAATGTCTGGGAAATGTATTCCTCCCTGATCCCATTGTCTTATATGATTTACATAAGCAATTCTGTTTCTTTTAGGGTACCATAGGAATCTTAGTAGTATTGATGTTATTATCTTAAGATAAGATCTCTCTGGAATTAACAAAATAGCTTGGACTATATATAACATTTTAGGGAGAAGAGCCATTTTAATCAATTGAAGTCTATCTTCAAAGACTAGAAACATATTATTATATTTATTCACTAGAGAGTCTATTATGTCAATAATCCTTTTATAATTATAATATGAAGATATATTGTAATATCTCCAGAATAGGTTTACTTTCATAGATCAAAAGATAAGGATCACTGTCTAAACATATTAACTCTGTTGTAAACTGAAATTATATCATTTGAGATTACAAATTCAGGCATCTGAGGAACCCATTACATTGTCAAGATAAACAATGCAAATGATCAATTCAAGTTGTTATAACCTCAGGAAAAAAAACTCTTAGAAATGTTGTATTTTATTAACATGGGAAATCATACATTTTCTTTTTTCCTCTCCTCTTTCTCACTCTTTCCCTTCCCTTCCTTCTTACCTTTGTTATCTATGATGCTTTAAGACATCACATATTAGCTGCATCTGTAACCAAGTGTTTCAGACAATAGTATTAAAATGCATAATTAATTCCTAGGAATTATGCAATAACAATACAATTATAAAAGATTGAATAAAATACTAGAAGAAGCATGCAAAAATAGAACATAACAGTTCACTATCTATGCAATTCAATCTATTTTTCTAAAATAAATTAAGAAAATCTTTGCTAATATCATTGTAAAAGAAACCTCTAACTTAGAAGTCATATAGAATTTCATCTTGTGTGTTTATTTTTATATAATATTGACGTATACAAAGTCAACATGGCAAACATGAAACTCAATAATATATTGAATAGGTTTATAGACATAGTACTTCTGTTTGTTTTATTAACATATATTTTCCAATTCCCCCATAGATTCCCTACTAGTTATGGCTAAATATAGAGTTTTCAGTAGGGGAAATACTAGTAGATACCTGCAATAGGTCACTTAATCCTGGGATTGTATAGTATATATAGTAGGATTTTATATGTTAAAGAAAAAAAAAACACTTTTATAACTTATACGTCAACTTGTTGACTGTCGCCAAAAAAAAATGGGCATGGGTAGTTACCGGTGATAAGTGGGTTGAGAACCCGGCCTACTCACTGACCCACGCCAGGAACCCATGCTAATGGTGGGAGGGGTATATGTGCCCTTATTGGCCAGTGTGTGCCCGCCATAAAAGTCCAGCAGCCCTGGGTCAATAGGCTACTGGCTGGCCAGTGTCTAGTTGCCCAGCCTGGGTTACCTGGGATAGCTCTGTTGAGTGAAAGCTGGACATAAAACCAACCAACCTGCCAAACATGAACTGAGAATTGCTACGCTTAATGTAGGTTCACTGACAGGACGCAGCTTAGAAGTGGATGACATGATGATACAGAGGAGGCTGGACATCCTATGTATCCAAGAGATGAGATGGAAGGGCAGTGCAACAAAGCAACTTGGCTTGGGATCCATACTCTACTACACAGGTGGTGGACAGGCTAGAAATGGTGTAGGAATTGTGGTGAGACAGAGGCTTCAGAAGTCAGTGAGGGATATCATCAGAATTAATGACAGACTCATGGCAATCAGACTCCAGTGTAATGATAGGACAGTATTCATAATCTCAGCCTATGCCCCACAGCAGGGTTGTGATAGTGAGGAAAAGAGTGCATTCAGACAGCAGTTCAAGGACCTACTAGATAAAGCAGGACAACATGAATTGGTGTTGATAATGGGTGATTTAAATGCACATATCAGGACAGACAGAACAGGATATGAGGACTGCCTGGGTCCACATGGGTGGAGCAATAGGAATAAAGAAGGAGAAGCCATTCTAGACTTCTGCCTAGAAAATGGCTTGATAGTAGCCAACACATGGTTCAGAAAGAGAGACAGTCACAAGATCACATACAAGAGTAGTCAACATGCAACTCAGGTAGACTTCCTCCTAGTAAGGAAAAGGCACTGGGGTAGAATCCATGATTGCAAAGTCATCCCCAGTGAAACAGTTGGTTCACAGCATAAACCAGTAGTTGCCACAATCAGCTGCAAGCAGTGGTCAGAGAAGGCTCTAAGGTCAACAGAGACCAGGCTGAAGACCTGGAAGTTGACTGGAGAGAAAGTACAGCAGTTCAAGGAATTACTCAGGGCTCTAGCACCCCAAGAAAAGGAGGAAATAGGTGGAGTTGAAGAAGAGTGGCAGCGCCTAAAAACAGCATGTGTTAGGACTACAGAAAAGATATGTGGCCGAGCCAGATATGGAAATAAGGTACATAAGGAAAGCTGGTGGTGGAATGCAGAAGTGCAGGAAGTAATCAAAAGAAAGAAGGAGTGCAGGAAGAAGTGAGAGATTGAAAAGACTGATCAAGCTAGGAAGGACTACTGGTTGGCTAACAAAGAAGCTAAGAAAGAAGTTGCAATAGCAAAGAATAGGGCATCAGAGGCACTCTATCAGCTTCTGGAAAGTGACTCAGTAAGGGGCACAAATGAACTATACCAGGTTGCAAGGCAAAGACAGAAAGATAAAGAAGATAGTCAGACACCCTTCATAAGGGATTCCAGCAACAACCTGCTTACCAGCCCACAGGACATCAAAGGCAGATGGAAGGAGTATTTCCAGCAGCTTCTGAATGAAGAAAACCCCACAGAAGCGGTCCTGCCCCAGAAACAGCCTACAATGAGAGTAGAAGAGGAGCTCAGCTTAGAAGAAGTAAGAGCAGCACTAAGGAAAATGAAGTCAGGGAAAGCAGCAGGCTCAGATGAGGTCACAGCAGATATGATAAAGATGCTGGGTGAGCTAGGGGAGATATGGCTCCTGGGGGTACTAATTGCAATGTGGAGAGAAAGCGTATCCCAGATGACTGGAGAATAAGCATACTCATGCCAGTGTACAAGAACAAAGGGGACATCCACAACTGTGGACAGTACAGAGGCATCAAACTCCTACCACATTGCATGAAAGTTCTGGAGAGGGTGACTGATAAACGGATATGCAGAATAGTAGAATGTAAGATGGGAGATGAAGAGTTCAGATCTAGATCAGGATGCAGCACAATTGACCCAATGTTTGCATTGAGACAGATACTTGAGAAGAAACTAGAGAAGAGGAGAGAGTCAAACTGGGCTTTCCTAGACTTGGAGAAAGCATATAACAAGGTCCCAAGAAAGCTGATCTGGGCAGTACTGCGGTGGTTTGAAGTCCCAGAAACATTGGTAGAATTAGTACAGGCTATGTACAAGGACCCAGTGACTCAAGTACGAACAGTGTTTGGCCTCACTGAGGGGTTCCCAGTGGGAGTGGGTGTACACCAGGGTTCAGCTCTGAGCCCACTGCTGTTCATACTGGTAATGGACTACATCAGCAAACAGGTTGGAGGGGTCAGAGCAACAAAGCTGCTGTATGCAGACGATGTGGCAGTACAGGCAGACTCTGATCTAGAACTTCAGCAAAGGATAGGAGAATGGAATGCAAATCTAAAGGCACATGGGAGACTGGGGAAATCAGAAGAAGCTAAGAATAGAGATAGATGGGAAGATAGTGGAACAGGTAAACAGCTTCAAGTATCTGGGAGGAGTGGTTGAGGAGAAGGGTAGTCTGAATGAAGAGGTCAAAGCTAGAATCAGAGGGGCTGCAGCCAACTGGCATAGAGTATCAGGTGTAGTCTATGACAGAAGAATGCCAAAGAAGCTGAAAAGTAAAGTGTACAAGACAGTGGTGCGACCAGTACTACTGTATGGTACAGAAACCTGGGCAGTAAAGGCAGAACAGTTGAAGAAGCTAGAGGTGGTGGAAATGAAGTGCCTGAGAAAGGTGGTAGGATGCACACTGCGGGACAGGCGAAGAAATGAGGACATAAGAGCAGAAGCCAAAGTAGCTCCAATTGCAGAAAAGATCAAAGAGAACAGATTACGATGGTATGGGCACATGTGTAGAAAAGCAGAAGACAATCTGGTGAGGGAGATTTGGGACAGACAAGAAGAAGGTAAGAGGAAGTGAGGGCGTCCAGCAAAGAGGTGGATGGATTGTGTGAAAAAAGATCTGCGGCAGTCAGGCATGAGTGTTGAAGAAGGCAGGAGAGTGGCACTGAATCGAGAGAGTTGGTGACAGTTAATATGATACCCCGACCCCATGTAAATGGGAAAAAGGGGGATGATGATGATGATGATGATGATGTCAACTTCTATTTAAACAGCCTTGCATTTTACTAGATCATTTATCATCTTTCAAATATAATAAAGTAAGATTACATTATTAAAGCAAGCAAGTGCCCTTCTAATTAACATTATGAGGAGCAGTGTTTCTTTTACTTGCTCAATGTACATACTCCAGTTCCTCAGTCACACAGTCTAAAAAAAATAAGTGAGTTATGTAAACAAAAAAAAAAAAAACGTTGCCATGTTTGAAAAGCAATCATTTCCTGTTTATAATATTTAGAGCAGAGGAATAAAACATTTTTATTCTAAACAAGTACTTACAGTTCTTATAATTGGATTTTATTCTGTTCAGAAAGCATTGCAGCACTAAACAAAATAAAGTGGTTGTAGCATTATTATACTTGTGAAACAAGTCATATTTCTTGATCAGTAGCCCTTGAATATTTACAGTCCTTTTAAAGAACTTCTATAGATCAGATTTAAGATTATTTTGCTGACTCTTCACTCATTTCCATTTCAATGTTCTAAAAAGCAGTTCTTGAATGGCGAAGGTCAGATCAGGTTCTCGGATGTTGTGAGGCATAAACAAAGTCATCATGTACCTCTGCCTTTCTTCCTGAAGCTCGTGACTTTCACCAGAAGTAAAATTTGTGTTTGAAGAAAAGTTTGAGTGGGGAAAGCACTGATAATACAAAGTACATAACTGAAACAAGCTCGCAATCATTTCAATGAGCAACTAACTGAAAAAAATAAATGCATATGAAAAATGGCTATAATCAGTCAATTAATCGGGTCTATATTAGATGAAAGAATTTTTATAATGTCGAGTACGACATGCTTGACAGCTTTTAAGTGAAAGTTAATCTAAGTGAAACCCCATAATGTCAAAACAAAGAGTTTTGAAAACTTATAGTTGGCCAGGGGTTCCTATTACATTATCGAACTTCCAGAAGGTCGAACACCAGATGTTTGAAACAGGAAGATCGAAATGTAATAACATCAAAACATCAGAGAAATTATTTGCTGTTCTGAAAAACACACACACAACACAAGCACACCAAAAACCTTATAAACCTACACTAAACCTTACATACACAACTACTTATGCACTAACCTTAACCCAAACCCTAACCCTAAGGTCCGTCACTATCACACACTTACCTTACCTGTACCCTAACCCTAAAGTCTGTCACTATCGCACACTTACCTTACCCACACCCTAAACCTAAAGCCCATCACTATCGCACACTTACCTTACCTGCACCCTAACCCTAACCCTAAAGTCCGTCACTACTGCAGACTTATCTTACCTGCACCCTAACCCCAACGTCCATCACAATCGCACACTTACCTTAACCCGTTCTGTAACTTTCGTACCATGGTGGAGCAAATGTCGAAGCCACCGAATTTTTTCCCTGGGAAAGAATTCGGACTTCTGCATCTTCGATATTTTCACCTTTCGAACTTCCAGGTTTGAACTTCTGGTGTTTGACCTTGTGGAAGTTCGATTAGGTAATAGGAACCTGTTGGCCAGCCATCAGAAAGCCAACGGCTGATGGCTAAAATGTACTGTACACCATTAACCCCCCCCCAAAAAAAAAATCAACAAACAAAATAAAGTGGAGGGGGGCTTCACCCCCCCCCACACTCACCAATGTGGGAGCCTGTGCCCCCCCAATTAAATATACCAACTCCGAGATTGCTCCACAGTGGAGGACTGTCATAACACCACACATGGTGAATGATCAGACTGCACCACAGTGGAGGACTATAAGAACGGCTAGACAAGATGAACATTCTGACTTCAGCCATTGGCTTCCTAATGGCTGGCCAACTATAACTTTTCAAAACTCCTTGTTTCAACAGTCTTAGGTTTTACTTAGATGAACATTCAGTTAAAAGCTATCAAGCATGTTGTACTCGACATTTTAAGTGTTCATTCATCTAATAGGGAACCAATTAATCAAGTCTCCAATATTTAAGAAGTTCTCAAAACATCCCGAAGCAGTATAAACAATCAGGTATGTTACTGTTAAACAGATCACATACCCTTTTTTGTTCTTTTTTTCCCCTTCTTTAAAGTTTTAGCAAATAGTAATAAATTTAATATGAAAAGGGGGCACAAATATGGAAAGCAAATGAAGCAACACATTAATTAATTAAAACATCTAAGGTCACTCATATCACTACATTGTTTAATGAATCATAATACTAATAGATTCTTATTCAAAGCCCCCCTGCTTTTTCAGCGCACATATGATTAGTGGAATATTACTATTGCTTAAAAGAAGATTATTATAAAATAGTTCTTATTTAGTTATTAATGGGTTAAGCTTATTTACACAGCTATCAAAATTTAATGCTGCACCTTGCTACTTATTCACAGAGGCAAAAGCTTAGCATACATTTTCCACTTTCTTCAACTGCATTAACATATTAAAATAAGGAAATTATTACCTTATTATTGAAGAACTTCTTAGAGTGTGTTGGATAAAGATTTAAGGACGACAGTACAAATAAATAAAAATAGCAAGAGTTTATTTTTCTTTAAACTTTTTGATATGTTTTCCTTCAGTTGCCCATTCATTGTCAATTGCATTTCTTTTTGATTTAGATAAAGCCAGTCCATTACTTTAGTTTTGTCCAAAATATTATTTTTCTTAACAAATTCCAAAGCATCCTCAAGTGTGTTAAATGTTTGCAGACCATCAGGAAGATGTAGTTTAAATCTTGAAGAGAATAGAATTTGTGCTTTAATGTCAACTTTCTTCAGACTTTTGATCAAAGGAATACGTTCTTTCCTTTTTGAGACTACTGAAGCTGTGTCATCATTATCAAATCTGATACTTCTGCCATTCATTTTTATTGGCGGATCTGACCAAACTGTTCTTAGCACTAAGTCTTTATCTTGAGTGGATAGAAAGTTTACAATTACAGGTCTTGGAACAGAAGTGGTTTTAGTTGTAGTGGCGTTTGAGAGAGATCTATGTGCTCTCTATATTCTGAAGGAGAGACTCTCAGTCAAGTTTAAAGATTTTTGGCAACCAAGCATTTAAAAACTGTAACATGTTGTTACATTCTTCTTTCTCCAGCACAGTATAAATTCTTTTATTATTTCTTCTTGATCTACTTTCTAAATCCTCCACTTTTTCAGACAATTAGGTGTTTTGTTTCAGGAGAAATTCAATATTTTTTTTCATTTTCTGTTGTCCTTACACCCATATCAGTCATTGACTCCTCTGTTGATGTAGTCTGATCTGATTGCCTTTTGATAATTTCATTCAATTTGTTATTATCTTGCTTTATATTGTCCATTTTACCTTTTAATGTATAATTTTTTTGTAGAAATATCATTAATGCTTGCAGTAAGCGTTTGCAACTCCTTCATTCCATTCTCAGATGTGGAGGTTTTCGAGTGACTCATGACTGACTTTAAGTGATGAACTTCTGACAGAATATAAAACCTCAGAAAGTCCCACTAGTTTGTTTATTTTGATTGATTCCAGACTTGAACTATTCATAAAGTATTGTGAGCACTTAGAAAGTATCGTTTTTTGTTATAAATTTAATTTTTCCTTAAAAAAAAAAAAAAAAAAAAAAAAAAGAATAGACAGAGCTTAATTTTCTTGCTGCTACTAGCTTGCCATCTTGGCCACACCCACCAGCATCACCAGCTTAAATGTACTAAATGAACATGTTCCAATAGGTTCATAGGTTCATAGGTTCATAGGTTTATACTAGGCTATCTGCCCTAAGGCATTTATAAGCCTAGCCCAAATTTTTGTGGCTTACGCCACCCCTTATATGAAAAAATACTGTGCCCATTAGTTTGTTGTGCCTCTGTCCAGCAGTGACACAGATATGATTCCCGGGGTAAACCTACGATCTCCCATCCACAGGTCTAGATTTCTCTTGAACAGAGTATAGGTTCATAGGTTTATACTAGGCTATCTGCCCTAAGGCATTTATAAGCCTAGCCCAAATTTTTGTAGGGAGAGAAAGGCTCAAACCTTATCCTGCTCCATGTCTCTCTGTCTCTCAATAAAAAAAATAATGAAACAGAGGGAAAACAAATGGAATGTTTGGCATGTTAACAAAACATCTGCAAATTAATAATATTGCCACCACCTTCAAAGTATTATTAAAGCTCAGGTAGCATTGCCTTTGACAAAAAAACAAAATACTACTTTACAACCTACCAGGAACTCCACTACACATCCCCAAAAATGTCTGGATATTCACCACTCTAAGCTAATAAACCCACTCATCCTCAGGCCACTGAAACTGACTTCCAAACAGCTTGTATATTCAAGAATCACGTCAATACTGCAGGCTCCCTTACCAAATTCAGCTGCACAGCCAAACCATGCATCTCACAGTCTACCTATTATTCCTTTAAAATAAAGCCTGTACCCACTTCCAAGATATAAGAATTATTTTCTAAACTAAAACTAACTACACTATCACCATATAACCTAGTAAGTGACTATTTTTTTGGGGGGCTTAACTTGGAATGTGCTAAAGATTATTTTAAAGTATTATATTTTGTGCTGTAGTGAAGTTTTACATTTAGTACTAGTTCAGTAAGTAATCTCCTTGTTACAGAAGAGGTGCTGCTACTGTTCTTGGCAAAACTTGCTGTTGGTTAGCATACTTATGTAGTTTATAACTGGCCTGTGTGGTTGTACATTCTTTATGTCTATGTTTGATAGATCCAAATCTCAGGACTTTCTGGTTTTGAAAAAAAAATCAATAAGAGGCTCTTTTATTTCTGACACACATCAATATGTACTTATCCTAGACATTTGTAGCATACAGCTAGTTTCAATTGGTCACATTTTCAGACAGCTGCATGCTGATGAGCATACTAGTGGGATTGTTTTACTATTCTGCTGTGTTCACTACATTTGTATTGTCATTCTGCTAATCTCACCATGATTGTTTTTGCCATTCTAAGCTACTGATTCACTGCATTTGATATTGTCCGTTGTTTTGGCATCCAAGTCGAATTGTTAGTCCTTGGTTACAATATCCACAAGTTGTTGCTATAGCTCTTTCTATTACTGTATCACCATTTGCTGCTGACTGTATTCTAATTCACCCCCCCCCCCCACACACACACACACACACCACTACTTTTCCACTGATCCTTGATAAATGTACTTGGTTCACAGTCTTTCCCATTGACTTGAATGTATGACCACTGTGTTTTGGCTGTGTTAATTAGCACACGACATCCATTTTAATTTAAATCAGTTACTGCAGGTATTTCTGGGAAAAAACACATGACTAATTAGCAATAGACACTGCCCTATATTTTGTCATTATCCTACAGCATGGCTGAGAAGACTGCCCTCCACAGTGATTTTTTTGCTTGCAAATAAAAACAATGAACACATTATTATAAAACATAAGCAGATACAGTGGGATATATCACAGTATCTACCATAAAGGATACTGTGTGACCATAGCACAAACAAAATTAAATATAGCCACATAAGGCATGTATTGAAGCAATAAGCAAATGTGTTCACATGCTATTGCAGAAAATGTATCCCTGTTGAATTTCAGAATAACAATTTCTTTCATAGCTGCAAGTGCTGTGTGAGTATTGCTGGTGTGTGAGTGTTCTGGATTTTGGAGTGAATTTCATAATTTACTGTTTGGATACTTCTATTATTATTTTTTACACATTATATTACAGATTGTTGCATTTTAAAATGTATCTTAAAATTTATATTTCTTGTAGTTTTAACAGTTCTTGGCTATGGTCATTTAGAATGCATTACTTTCACATTCACTGACTGAAAAGGAATTGAACTTAGATAATTAGTAGGAGCACTGGAGAAATAGGATATTTAGCTGCAAATTTTGGGAGAATATTGCTGATGTGTGACTATATTGGATTTTTCCCTACCCGTGCATCTATCCTCTTATGGCATTTGGATATTGGCTAAAACCTTGTCTACCCCATAGTGCCTTTTTAGGCAGTCAGTTCTCAAAATCATCCAACATAACAAAACAAAAACGGAATGACATAAAGGTGCTGCTGCTTAATGCTAAGAGGCTTAACAAACATCCACTCCCTACAAATACTCCTTACCTTGGAAATCATTGATATATGCATCATCATTGAGACCTGATTGAAGAGCATTGAAAGCATCCCATCAGCGTAGGGTTTCAACGTCTACCACATGTTTAGGCCCACTGCAACAGATGAAGGTAATAAAGGTGGCAGTGGCTCCATACCTGCAAAAAAAAGCATTTTACTCACTGACTAGTTAAGCAAGATAATGATCTGTAACTCCTCCAAGTCCAACTTACCATTAATAAGACCATTTATCACATCAAGGCTTTCTATAGGACCCCCTCTATGCTCCCCTCAGCCCGTAACTCCTACAGATCTAGTATGAAGTCTATGCATTAAGCCAAACACCATCCTCCTGGGAGACTTCAGCTATCTAGCTTCAAGATTTCTGGACTTCATAAATGCAAACCCTCTGGACCAGTTAGTCTATACACCAGCAGAAGACAATGAAACCTGTACGTGGTCCTTACCAATACATGACAGCTCTTTTTCCTACCAGTTGTAACTCTTTCCCTGGATAAAATCAGACCATAAGTCAATCACATTCACCTTACAACTAAAGTAGGAAGCATTTCCCAGTACCTTGGTATTCAGAGATTGTTAAGTCTAATTTACTGAAACTTTGTGATGACTTGACTAAATTCATTAACTCCCTTCCAACTCGATCACCCCATTGCTTATTCAGAATCTTTTACCATCAAATTCTACACTCATGAACAGTTGCATTTATGCATATTTTCCCTCCTAAGGTAATACAGTAATGAATAAAAAAAAAAAAAGGCTTATAATAAAAGAAAAAAAATTATTGTATGTTAATATAATGTTAACTCTCAGCATGCAAAAAAGTTCATGGCAAACTTAACAGGGAACACTGTACGCTGATCAAATCAACCAGTCAGATATGCAATAAAAATAGACACCTGGACAAAAACAACCACAAAGCTTTCTTTAACTATGTTGCAAACCTTAGAAATAATTCTGAGCCCTGCACAGAGTTAATAGGAAATATAACATGCTTGGAATCAGAGGCTATAGCCAAGTTTCTAGCAGATCCTACATTCCCAGATATCATAGCTGCTTCTCCACCCCTCAAATCTTCCATGAAGAAGTCCTCATGGCTCTATTCAATGGCAAGAACACTGCTTTTATGCAGTCGGATAACATACCAGGCTGCTTACTGGCCAGCCTGAAACAGGACCTGTCAAAACCCCTACAAACACAATTCAGTGTCAACCTCCAAACATGTTTTGTGCTGGATGAATGGAGGATAGCAACTTGCACAAAATTTATGTGTCCATGGAACAAGGAAATTATAGACCCATACGTCTGACCAGCCTCATCTGTAATGCAATGGAAAGGAGCATTATGGAATTATAAATAAGGATATACTAAACCTGGTTGACTTCTTATAGTTGGAGAAGAACTGGACACCCACAAAACCATGTTTGAGAGAAGACTGTCAGTGTGACTAAAGTCCATCATGGAAAATATTGACCACCCACTCAACAGAGTGGTGGCTGGACAGACAAGTTCCTTTAGTGGGAGACTGATGAGCATAAAGTACTCCACTGAACATCTTTCCTGCTCACAGCCATCGGACTCTATAACGTATCCTACCATCTTACCACAACCTCCACTGCTGAAGGAGACCACATAGTGCAATGTTAAATTCTTACCCATGTTTTTTTTCTCCTTTCTTTTTATCACTTCACATCATCATCATTTCAAAAGACTAAGCATATCAATGGCCAAGCTGGGTTCAAATCTATATTGTGGTATTACATATAAGTCACGTTTTAGATGCGTTTTTTATTTTAGTTAATCATATGATTTCTATAAAGACAAATGTACTCAGTTAAGTATATGAATGACGCTTGTGATTATCCTTGTACATACTAAGTCATTAAAACAGATTTAATAGGATATATCGTACCTAGGAGCTATTTCTACAAACTATTAGTTTTTCCACAGACAAAATTTATGGTTAAAAATGGTTACTAGATCAGTTCATCTATCTGGTTAAGCAATACATAACTAACTATATAACATACTATGTATGGTATGTTACCATATCAGTCTTCCATAGTGGGATTCACTGCAGCTGCATTATATTATTGTAAGCAGTTCACAGTGAGGAACATGATTTAATACTGGTGTTAAAATGAAAATCATGAGCCACAGTGTCACTATATCATCAGTACTATACTGAGGAAACATTGGAGGGAATAAAGACTGTCTGCAGCACAATATAACTAGTAATGAATGCCAACCTAAATGGAAAATGTAAGCCTGTAACCAAAGAATCTAAATGTTATGCCCTTATGGTTCTTTCACAAGCAACCATATTCATATGATAGCATTCAAAGTACCATATTGATTCTAGCGTAGTTCATGTCTTTATTAAAGTCATCCTCTCATGGAATTTGTATAACATGTTTCAAAACATTCATCAGCTTCTTTGCATAATCAAAATCAATTTACACATTTGTTACTGGAAAAAAAAAATACACAAACAATGGAATGCTATACTATAATTCTGAAATGCACATTTGAAGGCAAAGATGATAAGATATACATTTTTTCTGCAAATTAATCTTATTAGTCTTAAAATGTTATTTCCTATGTTCATTTGTTTCCATTGCTATACAGCTTGCTGCAGTAACAGTTTTAATGGAACAATACACAATGAAGGGTGTAAGTAATTTGTTGCTGTAAACAGAAAGTATAGCTGTTTAATGTAAGGAAGTATCAGGTGACAGGACAATGCAAAAAAAAAAATTGAAAAACTGGTACAGTTTAAAACTGCTGGTGTCTGCATATACCACAGATGGCACTGGAAATGTCCTGCTCTGCTAAGTTTTTCCAAGTAGTGTGTTCTGGGGAATGATGAAACTCTGAATCAATGACATAATGCAGACATGCTGGATTACAATGTTGTGCTGTCAGTGAAATGCCAAGATTGCTACAAAGTAATTAGAATGAAAAGTACTAATGGTTACAAATTTAATTTTCCTACAGAAGCAACACTGTTTCAGAACTGAAAATATAATTGCAGAAAAGTAAGGCAAAAATAAAGGCCTGCTTTTGGACTTGTCTTTTCAAACAACTGGAATGTCACTGGTAGTAAGTCTAGCATTTGTGGACATTGTTGATGCCATTGTGATCAACACAAGGAAAATGTAGGCACTCATGGTACGAGACAGACAACTGATAAATAGGTGCTGTAAGTACATATAAGTTAATTTCCCTTTCAACCCTATACTCACAATGCTAGACTTATGTGCAGTCTCCCAACTTTTTCACATTAAGAAAGTGACAGTTGACCTGTGCCTCAGACCATAGCTGCAATCTGCTTGAGATAAACAGTTTCCCAAAATGTTCTGCTTGTTCTCATTATAAAGAGCTCGTTAAAATTGATACATTTCATCCTGTACATTATGCAGTGGTGAGTCTGAAACTGTCAGCATTCACATGAAAAGACATGAAGGTTCCTTACCAATTGATGCTTCCCATCTGAATTCAGTAAGAACTTTATTTTTGCTCTGGCATACAGCTCTGCCTAGTAATAGCTTCTAAAAATAAATAAGTAAAGTACAGTTTCTTGTCAACTCACTGCTTACATATGCACTCTTCAGAATTTTAGTGCATGATATGGAGGTTGTCAACCCCTCTTTATTCAGTTCCCCTGAAATACAACTTTAAAAATAAATAAGTAAAAATGTGCACATCAGTAGGGTTCCCATTATTAAATTTAATTCTGAAAACTGGAATGCAGAAAGCTGAGTCCAAAATATAGTAATGGTAAGCTGAGAGTGTACTGAAAAATCAGTTTGGCTGGGAGAAATACCAAATTTCTTTATTCCTACTGCGAGTATACTTGTGTGTTAGGGCAAAAGTTATGGTTAGAGTTAAGTGTATATACAGGTTTGTGTGATGCCTAGTGTTATGGTTAGGGACAGAGTTAACATTTGTGTTATGGTTAGTGCTTGAGTTAGGGTAAGTGCTAATACAAAGGTTAGTGTTAGGGTTAGGGACAGAGTTGCCATTAGGAAAGCACTTCAGTTAGGGTAAGTGCTAGAGCTAGTATACCAAAGTAATGATGTTAAAACACAATCAACAAGTGAAGCCACTATCTGACTTCTGGTCTCTTGGGCTGTAGTCAGAGATTTATCTCTCTATGTCACCAGCTCTGGAACATCAGTATAATCATGATCAAATGTTTCGTTAACTGAAATAAAGATCCCACATTAAATATGTAGTACAAATGAAGGATTTGCCCACAACAATGAAAGGCAAAAGTGAGTCTATGAGATTAAAGAAAGCAGAATATATTAAATATGCTCTGACTGGACATATATATAGGATTCATAGGGTACGTAATATGAATATAGTCTTTGGTTTACACTGTAGTGTGGTATCAATATTTTATTAGAAATGCTTCCAAACAGTTTGTTACATAAAACACTTGTTGCTTCTATGTTTGATCATTATAGTTGTACTATTATAGCCAGGTCATATCCGTCAGATATGAACATGCTCATATTCAGCTGAAGGAAGGCATCTCTGAAATATTACAGTTAATCATAACTTTTAGGGTATTACCAATAATTCAAACTTCTAGAATTCTGACAGTTTTTCCTCTGCAACTTTCAAATATTAAACATTTTTAAATGGTCATTTATCACTGCTCTTTGCAAACCTATTATTTTCTGACATAAAAAGAGGCCCCCTGTGTATATATGAATATAAAGTATAAACTTAATATTCTTAATTGCTTCATCTGAAGATCTCTGCACAAAAGAATATATTCAATTAAAAATAAAACATTTCACTTATTTTCACTTACTGACAATTAGAGACATTCAGGCAAAACAGCAGAAAGCTCAAGTTTTATTTGTAATTGTTCTCTGAAGTTAAACCTCACAAAAGTATCCTGCTATGCTTTCTTACCATAATAGGCAAAGTAATAATTATAATAGTTAGCAGTTACAATGAAAATATAGAGTTATTGTTAAAAGCAAACAATTCTCTGTGATATACCTATAAAAACATATTATTAGACTGCCGTCCTTCAGGAAGGAAAACAATAGACCCATATCATCTAAATAAAAAGAGACAAGATACATTTCCCATCTTTCCAAACAACTTTGTTACACTGTTGCAAAATGAATTAGCAAAATACCTGATTTAAAATATTATAGGAAAGTGAAGTGAATGGGTATAACACAGAATTTAGAAAAGCAAATTACCTGGAATGATTGAAATGCACTTGAAGGACTGATAAAACTATGCCAGCACACCTGTCCTCAGGCTGAGGGTCTATTAGCACATGCCTAGAATGCAAAGGCCTAAGGATGAATCCTTGATATAGACTGAAGACTCCATGGGACTGCTGGCTTCATGGGGAGCAGACCGGTCTTGAGAGGTTATGTCACTTGCAGAAGTGGGTGACACATTCTTGCTGGATCCTATTGCATTCCATACCCTAAGTTTGCAACTAGTCATGCACAATGGGGTTAGGAGTCTATAAACAGTAAAAATCTGAATCACCTCTGATGCTTGCCACAGTGATGGCCCCTGTTTGAGGGGCCCAGTTGACCAATAGAGATTCTAATGACTGGCAGGCAGCAAGAACATAGGCGACCTTCAAACTCTAGACCCAACCCAGTTTGGCTTTGTTAAGGGTAGATCATGCTTATTAAACCTAGTAGACTTCTTTGAGAAAGCCACCAAAGTCCTGGATGAAGGTAAAACAGTGCATACTGTCTATCTTGACATAGCCAAGGCTTTTGACACAATCGCCCATTCAAGTATCATTGCAAAACTCTCCCAGCTGGGGATTCACCCTTACATCACTAGGTGGTTAGCTAATTGTCTCACCAACAGAACACATATTGTCAAGGTTTGTGACTCCACCTCTACCAGTAGACCCGTCAACAGTGGAGTACCACAAGGACTTCTGCTGGCCCTTTAGTGTTTGGAATCTATTTCTTGGAAATCTAGACTAACGTAGATGGCCTTTGACTTATCAAGTTCACTGATGATTGCAAACTGGATGCAATCATTGAGTCTCCCAGTGATGTTAACATATTACAGGAGGGGCTAACACAGACAAATGACTGGTGCCAAAGCCATGGTCTAAAACTAAGGTAAAAAAAGTGCATTATTTATCCCCTTTGGCAAAGTGTAATCTCCAGCTAATCGCAATATTGACAACCCCCCCCCCCCCAGTTCAAACCAGTGGTGCAAGATCTGGGAACATAAGTAGATAACAATCTGAACATCTACCACTATGTTTCCACAATGGTAAGGAAAGCCTTCTACATTGCATATCTCATAAGTAAGTGCATCATATTCAGGCCTAAGGATGTTATAATTCCATCATACTCTACCCTCATTAGACCACTAATAGAGTCACGGCCGGCCTTAGGCATAGGCGAACTAGGCGACCACCTAGGGCGCCGTAAAGGCCAGCCTCTTAAAGGGCGCAGTTTGTATTTATTTTAATTAACAAAGGTTTGTGCTCTTCTCGGTACCCTGCTGAAGTGTAACTGTAAGCCGGAACTATGGGGGAGGGGGGTCAGCGTCCTCTCACTTACTAGGACAGTTTAAAAAAAAAAGTTACTTCGTGTGGTTTGTGAGTCTGCTGTATGTTATGTTTTGGGGATGGGCATGGGTGCCACCTCGCCAGAATCATACAGCTGCAAGACCTGTAACAAAACAGACGCATGCGCCGAATTTAAATACGAAAGTGCGCCCTTCATCATTACTGCCTACCAGACTCAAAACAACAGCATGTAAGCTTCTGTTTTACTTTATTTACTGAAATGCTGAAGCTTAAGGCTCTGTTTTACATTCTGCTGCTTAACTTAAGCAGAATGTAAAATGGAGTCTTAGCAGAATGTAAAACAGAGTCTTAGGCAGCATAAGGCTCCGTTTTACATTCTGTTTAGCTTAAGGCTCCATACTGATTTATAAAAAATATAGTTGCTTATAGTAGACACATGTTAAACAAATACTTTATTTAAAAAAGTGAAGATTGTAAAACATCCCATACAGCAACAGACTATTCTTATTTTAATTTAGATAGTCATGTCACATTTAGATAGTCTTCTGTAAGGAAAACACATGTTGTGCTGTGTTTAGTGTAGTCAGGATTTCTATAAGTAGGAATCAAGATTTATTAACTGTGAACATTTTGTTAGGCCAATTCTGAGTATATTAATTCCTTCCGTACTTTAGATAAAGTATCCATTACTGTACTTTAGAGAATACAACACATTTTTTCAGTAGGAGAATTTCAGAACCCAAATAACTTCACTCTTTGCATTGTTTCTTACAGGCTTTTTAGAATGAGTATGGCTGCATAGTGAAGCAGAAGTTAGAACACATGCCCCAAAGCATTTGGTTCTCCAATTCAGTTCCTACGTTTTTCTGGAAGTTGTAATTTCTTCCCACTTCTCAAAGACATATTACAGTTTAATTAGTGTTGGCTGTCTATGTGTTTGTTGTGTGAGAGTGAAAGAGTGTATACATTTTGTAAGGAGTTGGTACCTCATTTAGAATTAGTTCCTACTTCCCGTTCACATTGAATGCCTAAATAGGCTGTGGTACCCCTACAGCTCTGAAATGGATTAATCAAGTAATCGTAGAACACGAGTGAGTAAAAGAACAAATTTGACATTGAATGTCTTCCAGAATCCTTTACAGCTTTCTACCTTGCATCTGAAAAAATAAACCTACAGTGACTAATAGAATCCAAAGACTCATGCTAAAGATACATATCAGTAAAACAAATGGTTTGTTAATCAGCTGATTCTCAGAATATGGTAAAAATATCTTAAGATATGAAAGACAACATTATTTTACATGAATTTAAGTGCAGACTGAATGATTCCGCCAGACATAAATATGTTTCTCAGCAGTATTAGGAGACATAGATTTAGTGATGCCCATTTGTCTGAAATCCACACACTAATATTACTATATTAGTAAACAATCACTACTGGGGAATGAAGCTATTTTTTATGATGGTCAGAAGAACATTAGTGAATGAAGACAATATCTAATTTTTATGTATTAAGACTAAGGCTATGGTTTAGATAAAAAATGTCTCTGTAAAAAACACTAGGTAGTAAATATGCAAAGCAAATTATCATTTGGTTTTATCAGCAATATTACATCAAGCTGGGTGTTTAAATATGCAACAAGGAAATATATTTGCAGCATCAATGATACGTATTGGCTTATTGACAATGGCTGATGTTTTAAGGTAGTTTCCTGATTGCGTGTTGTTGGTACTTGTCACATTGTCAGTCCAGCTATCTGGAATTTTGAAAATAATTGCATGTTATTTGAAAACATTAATATGATTTATATAGAAGTGTCACAGAAGGAGATACTGCCAGCCCAACCAGGTATCTGGAATTGTGTAAATAGTTTTATGTCATTTGTGAATATCAGCAGGATGCAATTGCTTATGTTAGCACTATATTAGAACTGTATGTCATATTGCATAGACATGTATGCTGAAGAGATATTTTTATCCACTAATATTTTTATCCACTATTGTAATTGTTTAGATGTATGTATTTTAACAGAAGATTATCTTGCAAAATTTAAGAATAGTTGAGATTGAAGTACTTTGACGGGCCATAAACAAGAGAAGTTATCTTTCAGTTTCCATCAACAGGAGACAGGATGTCTATACTCGGGGACTTTCTGTGTTATTTTGTAAGTATTTTATTGTTTTATGTCTTCTAGCAGTTACAAACATCTGAAGGCTATGTATTTTCACAGAGAGATGTTAAATGCTACCAGCTGCAGTGGGGGTTTAGCATGGAAATTGAAGTCAGGAGACAAAAAGTGATGTCATGCAAGTATCCCAGCAGTAATATTTGACATTAATTTAAGAACTCTTTGTGAGAGTGATAGTGCATTTTGTATCTGACCTGGAAATCTCCACTCACCACTTCTGCCTGCTTGTTGTTCTGTAAGTAGGTTTTTAGGGCATAATGATTGTTTTAGATTCGGGTAGGAGTATAGCAAAGTACAGCTTAGATGTTTTTTTTATTTATTTGAGACTGTTGTGCACACAGTGAACATTCAGAGTTTCATATCACAATTGTTTTATTTTGTTTTTGTTAGCTTAGTTAGTCACAGAGAGCAGGCAAGCAAGTCAGCAAGGATTATGGCAAGCTGACAAGGAGCCCGTTGGCTGAGATGTGCCAGGCTAAAGGACTGGTGCATGCCAACCTGACTAAAGCAGAAATGATTACAGCTTTAGTTACAGCTGCATCACAGAACAGCAACCAGGAGGAAAATCAGACTGGCCTTGGGAATGTACAACTCTCAGAAAATGGACAATTCAGCCTTTCCACAGAGAATTTAAAAATCCATCTGGAGTTAGAGACTTGAACTGGAGGCCAAACATTTGGAAACAGAATCAGCAGAGAGACTGAGATGCCTGGAGGCCAAAAAGAATATGAAGCTGAGATGTCTGGAGACTGAGGAAAATGAAAAACTGTGATGTCTGGAAGCTGAGGAGAATGAGAGGCAGAGGCAACATGAGAAGGAGATGCTGACTCTTCACTAGGGTCACAGAGGTAATGGGGAAGGGAATAACCAAACCCCAGAAGCAACAAAGGTCAGTAAATTTCTTCCACAATTTACAGAGGGGGATAATTTTGATAGTTTCATTCATATGTTTGAAAGGGTATGTAAACAATATAATGTTGACCAAGGGTTCTGGGTACGAGGTCCCTGACCCCCTTACACCATGGTAAAGCTGTAACTGCTATTTCTAAATTGTCTGATACTGATTGCTTAAATTATAATACTGTAAAAAACTTTCTGTTAGAATGTTTTGAATTAACACCTGAAGCTTATAGGAAAAATGTTTGTGAGCATAGATGCAAGGCAGATGAAAGTGTGCCTGAATATATTGGTGAATTAAACACTTATTTTCATAGGAGGGTGAGCGGATGTCAGGTCACCACTTCTGAAGGGCTGACAGACCTTTTGGTGAGGGAACAAGCCCTTAGTACTTTGCCTGAGGAGATGAGAGTTTGGTTAGCGGATAGAGAATGTAACACAGCAGATGAGTTGGGGGGAAAAGGGAGACCTATACCTAGCAAGCAGAGCATCACTGTACAGGAAAGGGCTACCCAGTGCTGTTCATGGGCCTAAGGGAACCCATGGTGGGCAGCCTAGATCACCTCAACAGAGTCTGCCAGTAGCAGGGTAAGCCACTAGTCCAGGTACACATGCAGGACCAAGGGTTAGATGCTTTAAATGCAACCAGTGGGGGCATGTAGCACATAGATGTCCACAGAGGTAAGGTGGGGAACAAAATGGAGAGCCAGTGAGTGAGATTGACAGAATGCCAGAAGTAAGTTGTCTCGAGACAACAAGGGTACCAAACTACCACAAGAGGTTATATCTTATCTTAGTAAATGGGAAAGAGGCCATTGCTAAGAGAAACACAGCCTCTGACCTAACCATTGTAAAGCCTGCAGTGGTTAAAGAGGAGTACCACTTGCTTGGGTAGTCTACTCCAAACAGAGTTTTAGGAGAGACTGCATTCCAAATACCTTTGGCTAGGGGTCACCTTGACTGGGAGGGTGCTAAAGGAAGCCAGCAAGTAGGTGTGTTTAAGGATATCCCAGCAGATGTCCTGATAGGGAATAATTTTGATAATGCAATACCTTGTGTGCATGCAGTTACACACAGTCAGTCTTGAGGACAAGCATGTGGGTCTGGCAGCCTGGGGGAGACCCAGACAGATGACATACTTGCAGCCAGGACTGGTGAGGTAATTACTTCAGGGAGGGAGCTACCCTGTAGCAGTGAGACTGAAGGTGAACCACAGCTGCTTGTAGGTACTGATGTTTCATTGCTTATTAAAAGAATGTTTAAAACTACAAATTTAAAACATATTCTAACAAGTGGTGCTGTATTATACAAGGAATATAATTTGATACAATCATGAAAGTGAATTAAAGAATAAATACATGTATGCATGGCCCTAAAAAATGTGTGCAAGGAGTCTGTTTTGAAAACAGCCCACAGGTAAATTTAATTCTCCACCAACCAGATGCATTTCTATGAATGAGGGTTTTCATGCCGTTTCAATGAATGCGAGTTTTGCCATTTCAATGAATGTAAGTTTCAAGGACAGAGAAGTTTACTGCTCGTGCTAAGTCTGTTTTCATTGTGAGACTGTAATGTCTGTTTAGCAAATGGCTATCTGTGTTTATGCTACTTTATTTCAATATCTGTAATCATTGTAGAGGCAAGTAGAACAGTATGCATGGTAACTGGTGAAATAACCAAATAATGGAACACTGGAATGGCTGAGGAGGGGGCTGCTGCTGGGGCTTGCTCTGGGGTGGTGGTCTATTACCCTTCCTAGGACTCTACTTGACCATGATCTGGCTCTGGTATTTCAAGTAGAAAATACATATGCAAATGTAGCTGCAGTTTAACTACATTACAAGGTATCTTTTTCTTCCTAAGAATTTAAATAATTTAAGGAAATGACTGGAGTGGCTTTCTTGGGGAATGACCCAGCGGGTGTGGCTCAAATAGGGGTGTTTTATGTGTGGTGTGGGTGGGGCTTAAGGGGTGCCGGAGCACTACTTCACCTAGGGTGCCATTTTGGCTAAGGCTGGCCCTGAAAAGAGTACAGTGATCTTTTCTGCCTGTACCCCACCAGACACCTGCAGCAGCAGCTGGAGAGACCACAGAGGTTTCTCACCAAGAAAATACAGGACCTCCAAACCATGACTTACATGAATAAACTGAAAACCCTGTCACTGTACTCTGTATCATATAGGCTATTGACAGGTGACTAGTGCTTGCCCTACAGGGTAATCTCTGACCCTGCCCTAATGGAAATGCTGCACATCCACAAGTCAAATGTCACAAAAGTCACTCACTCTAGGGATCTTAACCTAGCCTGTGACATTAACAGAACATGTAAGAGACACAGATATATCTTCCAGAGATTTCGGCTACTCTGGAATGAACTTCCAAATGGATGGGAAACCCTAAATGCATTCCAGGGTGGCACCCATGTCCCTCATAGACAGGGTTAGTTGGTGTTGATCATAGACTCACTCTGCTAATTGCATTCATCTAACTAAAGACAATTTAGGCTACTCAGGATTAACATGACTAGGCTTATAAGGGCTCTAGGGACACTAGCCCAGTAACCTCCTATGACCTATGAACAAAACAATGATATCCACAAGTCTTATAATAGGGATATTGTGGTATGTAACCACCCACAAAGAGTATCTTGAGTCATTAGTGTTATATGCTGATCAGAATATAAGAATAAGACTACCATCAACACATAGCTTTGTGAACTTTGTCAAGGCAAATTGATTGTACACAATAAAGTGCATTTTCCAGTACTGCAGCTATGACAGGGAGCAAGTGCAGCTAAACCAGGTACAAGCTTGAGTTGTACTGTAGAGGTGCTGATGTTAAGTGGCTTCACTGTATCTGCTTCCCAGTCATTGTACTGTACCGTCTTGTATTGTATTAGTTATTGCATTATACAACCATTGGCCATGTTAATCATTGTTGTGTTATTTCTTATTTGTTACTGTTGCACACTGTACTACTTCTTGTTGTATTATTTATTAGTCTACTTAGCAGAGCATAGATTATACTTGGAAATGGTCCTATGACCAGACTACTCAGTTAAAGAATGAATGATAAAGTGAAAGAATGGATGAATGAATGAATGAATATAAACATTGCATTACTTTGTAGTGAATTTTGTATAAATATTAACCAGAAAATGTACTATTGCATCAGATCTTAGGTGGAAGGGAATATTGCATGATTCAGTCTCAGTAGAAACAACTCACATAATAGGATCACCATGAGGCATTCAATAAAATGGCAAGAAGCCAACTCAATGGAGATGCAAGCAACACATACTAAATTATTTGACTTGACATACACTGGTCTAAGCATAGCTCCCAGCAGTCAGCACCTTAAATCAAGAGATAGGGTCAAAGGATTTAAACCAAGGATGCTTTTTTAAACCATGGCTTTTGTTTGTTTGTTTATTTCCTTTACAAAGAAAGTTGAAGGACTAGGATGTTTTCTGTTAATATGCATTCTTCTTAAGAAATACAAATACGTAACAATAATATCTGATATTGTTTAAGTGCTTGTTATTTTCATGGTTTGTTCACATAACCACATATTTTATAAGACACTGCAATATCTGAAACAGATTAAAGAGACATTCTAAAAATCAAATACATTTAGATGCATGAGATTTTGTGATATACTTAAGTGAGATACTGATAGGTACTACAGAGTAGGATTATAATCCAGAAGTAATATAGAGGCAGTACATGTAAATGCATAGCAAATACTCTAGTAACAAAATTGGCATGCACGTGCAGGCTGAAATTTTAAACATAATCTTAAGGAGTAATATATATATATATATATATATATATATATATATATATATATATATGTATCAATAAGACTGGAAAAGGCAATCAACACTCTCTGGTAAAATGCAACTTAGATTGTTAGTGGAATGCATTACTCCAAGTGGCATACCAGGTGCTGTATATCTGTGCTGTCATAAAGAGAACTCAGATAATTACTAGAGGATTCAGGAGACAACAGCATAATAATTGTATTGCAGCAGTAATTCATCATCATCATCATCATCCCCTTTTTGCCATTTTTCTACATGGGGTCGGGTATTGTGTTAACTGTCGCCAGCTCTCTCACTTCAGTGCCACATTCATGCCTTCTTCTACACTCATGCCTGACTGTCGCAGATCTTCTTTCACACAAACCATCCACCTCTTTGCTAGACATCCTCACTTCCTCTTACCTTCTTCCTGTCTGTCCCAAATCTTCATCACCAGATTGTCTTCTGCTTTTCCTGACATCTGCCCAAAGCACCATAATCTGTTCTCTTTGATATTTTCTGCAATTGGAGCTACTTTGGCTTCTGTTCTTATGTCCTCATTTCTTCATCTGTCCCACAGTGTGCTTCCTACTACCTTTCTCAGGCACTTCATTTCCATTACCTCTAGCTTCTTCAACTGCTCTGCCTTTACTGCCCAGGTTTCTGTACCATACAGTAGTAGTGGTCGCACCACTGTCTTGTACACCTTACGTTTCAGCTTCTTCTGTCATAGACTACACCTGATACTCTATGCCAATTGGCTGCAGCCCCTCTAATTCTAGCTTTGACCTCTTCATTCAAACTACCTTTCTCCTCAACTCCTCCTCCCAGATACTTGAAGCTGTTTACCTGTTCCACTATCTTCCCTTTTATCTCTATTCTCAGCTTCTTCTGATTTCGCCAGTTTGCTGCTATTACCACCATCTTATCTGTACTTAGTTTCATCCCATGTGTCTTAAGATTTGCATTCCATTCTCCTATCCTTTGCTGAAGTTCTAGCTCAGTCTGCCTGTACTGCCACATTGTCTGCATACAGCAGCTTTGTTGATCTGTCCCCAACAACCTGTTTGATAATGTAGTCCATCCGCAGTATGAACAGCAGTGTGCTCAGAGCTGAACCCTGATGTACAACCACACCCACTGAAAACCCCTCTGTGAGGCTGAAAACTGTCCTTACTTGAGTCATTGGGTCCTTGTACTTAGCCTGCACTAATTCTACCAATGTTTCTGGGACTTCAAACCACCACAGTACTGCCCAGATTAGCTATCTTGGGACCTTGTCATATGCTTTTACCAAGTCTAGGAATGCCCAGTTGGACTCTCTACTCATCGCTAGCTTCTTCTCAAGTATGTGTCTCACTGCAAACATTGGGTCAATTGTGCTGCATCCTAATCTGAATCTGAACTGCTCATCTCCCATTTTACATTCTACTACTCTGTGTATCCATTTATCAATCACCCTCTCCAGAACTTCCATGCAATCTGATAGGAGTTTGATGCCTCTGTACTGCCCATAGTTGTGGATGTCCCCTTTGTTCTTGTACACTGGCACGAGTATGGTTATTCTTCAGTCATCTGGGATATGTCTTTCTCTCCACAATGCTATTAGTACCCTCAGGAGCCATTTCTCCCCTGTCTCACACAGCATCTTTATCCTATCTGCTATGACCTTGTTTGAACCTGCTGCTTTCCCTGACTTCATCTTACTTAGTGCTGTTCTTACTTCTTGTAGGGTGGGCTCCTCTTCCTCTCCTCTTATCGTAGGCTGTTTCTGGGGCAGTACAGCTTTCGTGGGGTTTTCTTTATTCAGAAACTGCTGGAAATACTCCTTCCATCTGCCTTTGATGTCTTCTGGGCTGATGAGGAGGTTGTTGCTGGCATCCCTTATGATGGGTGTCTGACTATCTTCTTTATCTTTCTGTCTTTGCCTTGCAACCTGATATAGTTTCTTTGTGACCCTTACTGAGGTACAGTACCTCCAATGCCCTATTCTTTGCTATTGCAACTTATTTCTATACCAGCAATAATTGACACCACACAATAAACACTATACATTGTCAGGGTATAAGAAATACTTACCATGTGCTCATTATCATCTCAATATGTTCATATTTACACTTTGTTGACCAGGTTACTTTCACTCGGTGAGCTGCCTATTTTCAGGAAAGACCTGAGGTGTTTTTTTCATATTGACTAGAAGAAGTGTAACCAAGTCTCAAGTGAAATTATTTTCTTCTTTTCCCTTGGCAGGCCATACAATGGCTACAGGAGAGGAAAGAAGTGCATTATGAATGAGAACGTGAAGATGATAAAACATGAAGCTGGGGTGAAACTCAATGTGCAGTTGTTGACAGTGCAGGTGACAAAGAAGATTCTGAGGATATTTATAAAGGTACTGTGATTGTGGACAAATTGCTGTCTCAGATACTAGTTTTAAATGAAGGAGGTCTTGATGATGGAACTCAGCAGCTGATGGATGAGAAAGAACCAAGTAAAAAGAGGTGGCTCTTTGCTAGACTGATGTAGGAGGGCAATGCTTTCTGATCGATGGGAATCCTGAGAGCTAGACACATACAGCAGCAGTTGTATAGGAAGCCATAGTGAATGTTGTGAGATGCCTAGTTTGAGCAGAAAATTGTGGATTTTATGCCAGTTCAGTCTGCTTTGGTTAACCAAAGGTAGATGATTCAGTAAGACGTGCAAGACAAATGTATGTTGCTGCAGTTTCCAATGCATCTGCAGAAAAGTAGTCCCTTTCAATTAATGGAAAAAAGTTGCCTTAGTTTCACATTAAAATCAACTCTGTAACCAGGAGACGTAAGTTTTGTGGAATTCAAATGTTTTACCATTGGGAATTTTGTGTGAAAGATGACTGGGCTGCAATTCTTCTATGATTAGAGTCATTTTATGCGATAACATTTAAACTTTTCCCTGGCTGAAAAGTTTTTGCTTTTAGTTAATAAAGAGTCCTTTTGCTCTTTATTGAATGAATATGTTGTTACTATTATTAATTTAATACAAAAGAAGAAACTTATCTGTTCAATTTAAAACTATGGGCATGGCAAACTTTGAAATGAGGTTGTATTTTTCTGGAAGACTATATTTGATATAAGAAAAATAACTTTTGAAAGATTTATGAAAAGGAGGGTTTAAGGTCTTGGTACATTTGCTCATTAGAGCATCATACCTCACACTTACTCAATGTTTTTTATTATAAATAAGGAATAAAAGTATGCTTAAGTATTGTGGTCAGCCTGAAAATGTGTCTTTTTGCAGAGCTGATAACCATTTTATTTAAAACCGCTCCAAGACAAATGTGCACAATGTGGGGAAACCGGGCATTCTTTTAAAGCCTGCAAAGTTTATTTCAGGAAATGTGGGGAAGATGGAAATTTATGGTTTAACTATGTTATGGTACAATATGCTTCTTTATTAATGATTCTTGTGAAATGAAGAGAAAGATATGGAAACAGATGACAGCTTAGAATGCATTACGTCTCAAGAACACGATAATGAAAATGCCATCAGTAATGGTATAAATTAACAGAGATCCTGAAACTGAAGTTATTGATACTGACTTACACAAATGTAATGTTGTAGTTAAGTAAGACTTAAGAATTATGACATGATGAAAATAATGGTCTTGATGTGCAAGGGAAAGGCAATGTCACTCTTGGCAAGTGAGTGCAAAAATGTTATTTATTTATTGATATTTGTTAACCGGGTTGGTCCAACTGGGCCAGTAGCCCATTTTCAGTGGAGACCCGAGGAGAAAAGCTCCAGATTTCAAAAAAAATGTCATAATAAAATTAAAATTCACATTCAAAAACATTACAGTACATATGATAGTGTAATACTTCAGGATAGTACAAAGTTAGAGACCAAAAATGAGAACATAGAAAGCTAGAAAGTTAACAACAAATGCAATCGGCATAAACAATCTAGAATTTGTCCAAAGAGATGAACAATTATATTCACCACAGTATTCAAGTGTTGACTATGGAGAGGATGTGTTAACCAGGTAACCACATAGTACTGTAGATACAAGTACAAAAAATAGGGGGAGAGTATTGTAAGCATTTCTAGTGGTGGGAAATGAAACAATAGAGAAGTGGATTTTAGGCTGGATCACAGCAAGGGCAAGTCTTTGTGTTGAGAAGATGTAGTTTAAGTTCTTTTTTAAAGTGTTTAGGGTGGGTAATGGAGAGAATGTATATAGGGAGTTTGTTCTAGGATTGGGCAACAGACCATCTATAAAGAGGTTTCCCCACATTTCCTTTTGGATGGTAACGATCTAAAAGTTGCTGGTTAGAGCTACATAGAATCCAACATGGGGAGTAGGGGAATATGAGGGAGGATAGAGCAGAACACGAAGATGGTTTGTATACAATGGTGTGTAATATTTGAAATTGTGATAGCAAGAGGTGTTGGAGGAGTTCAAGTCATTAGAGGGCATTTAGAGCTAAGCAGTGGTGAGAGTTATAAGGAGAGTTCATAATGAATCAAGGTATTTTGTGGCATGTTTGTTGAAGTTTGAGCATGGTGGAGGATTTAATATTAGTTAGAATTGGGACAGCATATAAAAGGAAGGGAAGGAGAAATGCCTGAGCCAGGCAGAGTCTGGCATTGGGGTTTAGGAATTTTTCATTATGATATAGTAATCCTAGTTTCTGGTGAGTTTTTTTGATGCAATGAAGTAAGTGAAGGCTAAACTCAGATTCATTTTCATTGATGACACCTAAGAGCTATGTTTAAGGTTCAAGTTTTATGATAGTGTTATTGGAAGATGTAATAGTAAAAGTAGATTTGTGATCAGAGAGGGATTGGGGGAGAAAAAGCAAGAGCTTGGTCTTTTTTGAGTTAAGAATGAGTAGGTTATCGGATATCCATTTTTCGGTAGATAAGAAGGTATTTTGGGTTAGGGTGAGAAGTTCAGAGATATTGCTGGAGGTGGAGATGAGAGTAGAGTCATCAGCATATTGGATGAGGGAGGACTGTTGGGAGGATGTGTAAAGTTCATTAGTGAATACATTAAGCAGGAGGGGACCCAAGATGGAATCTTGTGGAACACCAGATGGCACTGACATATAGGGAGAGCAGGATGAGAGCCATTTGGTGGATTGCTGCCTATGAGAGAGATAGCTAGAGAACCAGGTTAGGGTGGTAGTAGATAGGGTGAGATTATCCAGTTTGGTTAGCAGTAAAGGGTGATAGACTGTATTGAAAGCTTTGGATAGGTCAAGGAAGAGACAGGATATGAGTTGGTTGTTGTCATGGGCCTCAGCAATCGCATGTGTAAATGATAGGTGGGCAGTAGTTGTGCTATGGTTAGGGTGGAAACCATGCTAAGTGGAAGTGAGAAGGTTATGCTGGAGGAGATAGTTGAGAAGCTGTGAATGAATGGATTTTTTGAGTATTTTAGAGAGAGGGGATAGGATGGCGATGGGTTTATAGTTAGAGGGGTCAGTTGAGTTTCCTCCTTTATGGAGGGGGATTAAGAAAAATGCGAGGTACAGTGGCTTCTTGAATTGACCTGTTGATGATTGATACTGGATGGACTATAGCTTCAGCAGATAGTTTGAGGAAGCTAGAGGAGAGATTATCTGGGGAGGGAGAGAAGGGTTTCAGTTTCAGAAGAAATGTTAATATAAGAAGTGGAAACAGGTTGAAAGGAGAAGAGGTTTTTATTGAGTAGGTGGGAGGGAGAAGGGGTAGAAGTAGATTTAGAGTTGGAGGGAGTGAGTTTTTGGATTGTATCAATGAATTGTTTATTGAGGAGGGTAGCAGTTTCTAGTGGAGATGTATTTTGGAAAGGGGAGGGGTTGGAAGGATTGCCAGGAGTAAGAATATTGTTTAGAGTTGACCAGAACTTAATCGGGTTGGACTTGCCATTGAGTTGGGCAGAGTTATAGTAGTTTCTTTTATCTTTATTGGTTTGTTTCTTAACAAGATTTCGTAGTTCTCTGTAATTTTGTAGTAGGGGTAGCTCTTTGTTTTTTAACCCAGGCTTTCCAAGCATTATCTTTTTTGTGCATAAGGGATCTAGTGTCTTTGGCAAGCCAGGAAGCATAATTTGATTTGATTCTAATTTTCCTTGAGGGGGCCAAAGAGTTGAGGGTGTTCAAAAAAATGTTATTGAATTTACTCACTGCATCATCCAGAGGAAGATGTCAATGGATGGACCAGTCAATATTAGACAGTACAGAGTTAAATTGAGTGGAACTGAAGTTAGTAAGGTTGTGACAGTGTCTGTACAGGTGTGGTTTGGGTGTTTGGTTAGAGTGGCTTAGAATAGAGGTGGGGAGTTGATCACTGAGGGAGTCAGGAGAGGTAGTTGGTCTATGGTAGAGGTTGGGGAGTTAGTGAATATCCAGTCAATAGTGGAGCTGGAGAAAGAGGTTTTGTTGAAGTGGGTGGGGGATGTTAAAAGTTGATGAAATCCATGAGGGTTTAAACTAATTTGTGGAGACTGTTGTAAGTTTGGACCAGTCTATGTTGACATCTATGAGGATGAGGGTTTCATAGTGTATGTTATGGGAAAACCAGGATAGAATATTTTCTAAGTCTGGGGATATTGTTTCCAGGACAGGATATAAATGGAAGTGATAGCAAATTTCTTATGTGGGTTAAGGTGGCAGTTAAGGATGAGTAGTTCAGCTGAGTAGAAGTCAGGGAAAGGGATGGTAATAGTTGAGAGATTTAGGCTATCTGAGTAGAGGATGGCTACTCCATTCCCTTTTTTGGGGAATCTGTCGGAGCGGTAAATATTATAACCAGGTGGGAGAATTTCATTGTGATGTGTGGTTTGAGCCAGGTTTCAGATATGGAAAGAATGTGAAGGGAAGTATTATCCATATGTGTAGATTTTATTGCAGCAAAATTGGACAGCAAACATGGATAGAGGATAATCTCAGTGTTATATATTTAAATGCTAATAGTCTTAAAAATGAAATTAGACATATTTTGGTTTTGAAATGGTATCAAGAATGAGTTACAGATAGAAATGCCATGGGGCAAATACTTTATATGGAGTTTTGAAAAAAATATGCTCTAGGATAGTGATATTATTTAAAATAATAAAGTAGATTTGAATGTGATAGTGATTGCATTGGGTAGGGATAAAGTCTATGATTTATGACTAAAACAGGAGTTATATGGATCAATTATAATTTATGCTTATATCAGTTTTAAGGTCAAAGTAAACTTGATTAATGAATTTCATAATAATGCTGTGATTCAAATGGATATTATTATATTTGGAGATTTTAATTGCAAGTTAAGAAATTGGGCAGTTATAATTAAGCAAGGTATTAATGTTTGCAGGGAAATAATGATAAATGATGGATTACATGTGGGAAAAGACAGTATACAGATTAGAGAGATATGTTAATGCATAGATAGCTTTTGTATAATGTTCTGAGAGACAGGAATAAATCTGGAAGGTGCTAGAGAAGCTATTTTTTCTGACCACAAGACTTAGTGGATAAACCTTGTTTGAAATATGATTCTGCATCAGGAAAGTAAGGATCTGAAAAGGGTTAATGGGTGGCATTGTGCATGGACATTTTTTTAATAAAAAATGGAATTATTGTGATTTAATCATTTGAATATAATATATATATATATATATATATATATATATATATATATATATATATATATATATATATATATATATATATATATATATATATATATGTAAAGTTTATTTAAGAATGGAAAGGGGAGCATGAAGACAGAAAAAATAATCTTGTAAAAGATGCATGAATAAATATGAAAATGTATTGCAAAAAGATAAAGAAATTATACGGATAGAAAGACAAATTTGTGAAAAGAATTGAGAGAAAATTAGGACTATGTTGTTTTGCCAAAGTATTTTTCCAATTAAGCAAAGAAGACAAAATATTTTAGTTTAGAAAAAAAAGGTGACAAAGGCAGATAGAAAAAGGGATAGTGCTTTAGATAAAGAAGGTTAAAAGGTATTAGGAACAAAATGAAATTTTGGAAGTTGTTGTTGATTATGTTAGTGATTTATACAGTCCCAAACAGGCTTCAGATGTTCTAGGTACATTGTGGAGAAATATAGTGCTTAGGTGTTAAGAATTGTAAAAATAATTTATTATTTTGGAGAGTTATATATGGTTCTACTGAAAAAAAACTGATATTAATAGTGCTCCTGTACCAGGTTGCTGAGGATATGAGTTTTATAAGGAAGTAAATATGGAACAAGTTGATGGGCCGATTAATGTGATGAATGAATGGTTAGCATATGGGACACAGCAAAAATAAAAGTTTCAAAAAATATATTATAAGAAGGTGCAAGTGAAGACATTAAACACTGGATGGTGCTAGCATAAGGTACATCTGATTATAAATTATTTATGAAGATTATGAATAAAGGATTTTTAATGCATTAAATGAAGTTCTGTTTAAAGAAATGTATAGCATATTCGGTAGCCAGGTAAAGGACATGTCAATCATAATTAAAAACAGCTGTTTATTGTTGTAGGAAAAGACATGATGAAAAATATTGGTATATGATATGCTCCAAAGGCTTATGACAGGACCAAACACTTTGTACTTAATTTATAAAAATACTTGAAGCAGTTCACAGTAAAAGGGTGGTTAATAGAATAAGTACATATGCAAACAGATGTAAAGCAAGAATGTCCTATGAGTGGGATTAAGTTTATGCAAATTAAGAATGTGGTGATACAAAAATGTGCAGATATAAAATGATATGTTACTTGGAGTGAAAATGCTTGTATATAGGGCTTATGCTGATGATTTGGTTCTCGTTACTAAAAACAAAATATGAATGAAGAAAGATGTCATTTCTGAGAGAAAATTAGCTGATATCTGATTATTGTTGAATACATGTAAAAATGAGGGGGTTCTAAGGCAGTATGATGACTGGAGCTATATATGTTTTTGTTACAGAAATTAGGGTAATTGGGATTGGGTCTGGATTAAGGGAATAATAAAAGCTGAAAGGAAGGAAATTTTAGAAGAGGTGAAACTTTAAGCTGTTATGAGAAAAGTATTTCAGAAGACTTATGCTAAGAAGGTGTATTTAATACATGTTGATAGTTTACATAACTTAAAATAACCTAGGGGTTTTTCAGCAGAAATGAAAGGTTGCTTTACCTGGGAAAAATACTTCTTTTGAGAATATTGAACCAGAAACAATGATGATGCAACTTTTCAGACTTTTAATCAAGAAATAAGAGGATTTTACAGTATTTTTCTAGCATGGATATGGATTTAAAAGAGGATGTCCTTCTGTTAATTAATGATTTGGAAATAAGAGACATCTTGAAGCAAAATTACAATTTTTCTAATGGATTACAACTGGATTCTTTGTGGACGAAGGACCTGATTTACAACCAGTAGTTCAGAAGGATTCATAAGGAGTGCCTTATAACATTGGCTGCAACAGAATCAGGTACCCCCTTTGGAGATCTATTCCATTGTTACTTAAGAAGATAGTAATTCAGCTACTTTAAGCAGTAGGACAGCACAGCTGGATAATGTAAGTAGTTGTCAGACACCAGTTTAGGCACAATCAATTCTAACCAACTTAAACAGTCTTAAGTTAAATCTTTGGCCAGTATTGCCACAGAAACAATGCAGCTTAATCCACATTTACTGTAACAAAAGAATATAGGTATGATCTGTGTGCATGTGTTTGTCTATATACATCTTTATGTATATCTATATTGATCTATCTATATATCTAATTATCTCGCTACATACAAGTATATATAGATATGATCGGCACACATATATATATTGTGATCTTTTATATCCATCTCAAGTCACTCAAATGAAACATTGATTTATTGTCTCATCCAAAGGACAATGCATTCAGAAGTACAGCACTCCTCCCTTATGCTGTACTGTAGGATCAGTACGGCAAAAATGAATCCAAACTCCTGTGATGCAAACAGAGCCCACATTCTTCCAGTTTTCCAAAGCAGAATGTGATACATTTTGAGCCACTGACATTGCTGATGCTGTGAGAAGATGATGCCTATCCCCTACACGGCAGCACACTACACTGCAGCACACTATACTGCCGCACATTACATTGCAGCACACTATACTGCAGCACACTACACTGTAGCCCACTACACTGCAACAGACTGCACTGCAGCACAATGCACTGCAGCCCACTACACTGCAGCACACTACACTGCAGCACACTATACTGCAGCACATTACACTGCAGCACACTACACTGAAGCCCACTACACTGCAACAGACTGCACTGCAGCACAGTGCACTGCAGCCCACTACACTGCAGCATACTACACTGCAGCACACTATACTGCAGCACACTACACTGCAGCACACTATACTGCAACACACTACACTGCAACACACTATACTGTAGCACAAGGTTGTAACAGTAATGCACAAACCATTTCCTTGCAACACCATAGCCTTGAGTTTATGACACCTTTCAAGATATACTTTTGCAGGCTTTGGCATAGCTTCTTTTGAATTATGTTATATGACTGAGAATGTATATGAACTATTCTTAACTTTGTTAATATTATAACACATGACCAGAACTTTGCTGCATCCTTCAGAGACAGGCAGAACTGTATACATAGGATAAGAACAAATGAAAAAAGCAAAAAAAAATGATATCAAGAAGAACAAACTTGTGTACGAAACTGAAAGGAAACTGTCTAAATGAAAAGCAAATTAATGCCTGCAATTTGTTGAAGTGCATTACAGTAAGAGTGAGCTCTATTCATATTTATGCCACACTATACTTGTATACTTTGAACAGAAGATATGGATAATTGCCCTGTCGACTACAATGCCAAGTATATGATCAATATCAGGACCTCTGACAAAAGTAGACCAGTGTATAACATGCTGTCAGCCCTATATATGTAAAGGTGTGTACATGTCTCAGTTCATTTTGGACATGAGTACAAAATAAAATATTAAAACCCATTTCACATTACAAAATGAATCCAAAGAGCAACATAGAATTGCATAAAAATATCCTGCCAGAATGAAATACAGGGTTATACCCTAATGACCCAGTCAGGCAAAATGTTTATATGGATGCATTAGAGCTGCAATGATCTGTTACATTACATGCACCAGCAATGAACTCAATAACATTAGGAAGCAATACAGACACATCAAGGATCCATCATGACAACTGTGTGCTGCCACATTACTACATTCTTCATCAGTCAGCAAACAACTTAATAATATTGCAGAATGTATCTCCGGCCCCCTCACCAAATGCTGTTGACGTATGTACAGAATGCTGTATTATGTTGGAAGAGCAGTGATATAGCTTCAGAAGCACATTATAGGAACCATACTGAAGAAACAAGTGGGGGATTTTGGCCAGGAGGTAGGAAATCCAACTTTCCACTTACTGCTGAGTGCTTATGTAGCTTCCACAACATGGACTACCCCTTGCAGGGTTGAAGTGATTCATATTCACAGGAAGTATGAGTGCACCAAATATCTCTGCATGTCCCACAGTCATGTGATGTAAAGAGATAAATCTCTAACTAAAATCTCGATAACCAATGAATTAGTGGGCCTTGATCCTAGAAGGACTGTGGTAGGGACAATCAAAGTGAGTGGCCATTGCAGGTTTGCCCCGCCCAATGCACTACTGACCTTTATGGGTTAAATGGAAGGAACATCAAGATGGAGCTATAGGATGTGTTGGAGCCCATGATACAAATCCAGTGAATAAATGTCCTGAATAGTCAGAGGCCTAGTTGGGGGTTCCCATAATTCAAAGGCATTAGTATAGCTATCTGCTGCAATGAGGAAGGGGTCAGGCTAGGGTAAACAGGCAGTCCTTAATACATGTCAGCCAGGATACGAATGTCACAGTCATGCTCTGTCCCTGGCCGGGAACATATGGTCTGTAAGGATCTAACCTGACATGGGAGGGAGTCTAGCTTTCTCTCTCATAGAAGGAATTAACTGAGGAGTGGGCATGAGTGGTAGAGCTATTAGGATAGGGGTGGTTGTATGGTGTTCAAGTGCAACTATTATGCAGAAGAGTTGACACCAATTGGCTATGTCATCACTCAAAACAGTATCAAAGAAGATAAGTTTAGGTCTCAGAGTTGGTGGTGGGTAGATTTTCCATTGATATTACAGTCATATTATATATAATACTGTTGGCCTTTGGTTATATTTTAAGTAAATCGCCCCTAAGGCCTAGAGACAAAGCGTATTTTTCTTAAAATAAGTTTTAGTTCTCTGCATCCCTGGAGGGAAATGAAAAATGTTTTTTTTGTTTTTCATTTGAGGAATAGGAATCTTCATGAGAGAATGATGTTTATAGAAGGTGTACACATATCTTAAATTTTGCATTTGATCTTTTAAAATATTCTCAAAGTTCTGCTCATTTATTCACCAAATAAACCAAAAAATATTAACAGTTAAATGGAAAAAATATTACTGTCTCTCTCTGTTTCCATTTTTTTTTCAGTTGGGTGGCACTAGAATTTGTTTCTTAGTGGAATTCTTGCACAAAAAAGCTAGGCTTGCTGAGTTTACCAGTCTCATGGCAAGAATCTAGGGATCATTTGGAACTAACAGAGAACATAACGAATATACCCTGACATGATGGCAGGAAATTGTGTGGTGTTCCTCCATGGATAATGTCACATCATTAAATGTTACATTACTGAACTGGATAGGGACATCACCAGTAGAGTTCATATAGTTCCATAAGACTATGTGCATCAATCATGGCCTACAACCAATAAAATAATATGATGAAGTTGCATGCTATCAGAGCTCCAAAACACATTTTGGGTAATATGTATAATAAGATGAACAGTGCAGTATTCGCAAGTTTTTGTTGTATTTCCATGTGCATCTGGCAAGTGCTTTGTGATATTTCTGAAGTAGCTTTTACATGCTGCAATGATACTCCTCTAGTATTTGTAGAAAAATATTGATAACCTAGTAAACATGCACTGTACCTAACAGTGAAAAATCATCAATAACAATGGTGAGGTTCAAACAGCTGTATGCAGCACCCACAGAATGACAAAAAATAACATTATACTGGACAGTTATCACATTGATGGCATGGTGTGAAATAGATCTGTGATTATAAACAACTGTATCAAAGTCACTATAGCTGTATGATGCATTTCATATAAGCAGTTATTGTATTTATTTTGTATTTGTCTTGCGTGTATACTGTTCCATCAGCTCCCACTGAAGTTTAACATATGGCACACACTGTATTGCAGATTTACAGGGATTACTTGACCCTAGCAGCTGCTGATTTTTCTTTCTAGTTCAAAGTAAATGTGCATGTGTGATAATCTTTCCTATATGCATCTATTCATGGGTATCAGTTTTATTTTATCTAATAACTGCAACTTGTTTCCAGCAGATATAACTAAACTAAGGTTTGTGACAACTTTTACTGTATATATTGTGTTTGTGTTGGAGCTTTTCTCCCTGGGCCTCTACTGAAAATGGATTTGTATTCCAGTTAGGCCAGCCCAGTCAACAAATGTAAAATAAAAATAAAATAAAAACCTTAAGAACTACCTGCAGGATAACATGGTCTCGTGCCACAGACAGATAAAGCCTGATGGAATCCCAGATGATCCAAGCTTGATTAATGGCACATGCAATGGAGTGACCCAGCAGGAGAGGATGGGAGTGAGTGGCTGATGCCATCTCACCCATCCTGGGATGGAGAAGGCAGCCTAGACTTGCTATAATAGCAATACATTAAGACCCAGATAAGGTCTGCTTTGCTAGGGGGTAGTGTAGCTTGGTCTGGAGGTTGCAAATGTACACAAGCATGTGTATCTCCCAATGGCAGCCATAGAAGAGCTCACAAGTTTACTGCAGGCTGGTAAGGTTAGGATATCCTCCACAGCAGAGGAGGCTAAGGCAGGTCCATTAGGCCTGATTAATAATGAGAAGAGCTCTTGGCAGTCAATTGTTAGCTGCAAGCAGCTTAAAAACTAGAGATATCACCCGGACACGAGATTATGAATGTGTGAATTCTAATTCAAACACAAGAATACAATCTTGTATATCATTAAACCTGTATGTTTTGTATCTATTCATCTATCTGTATGGCATTTTGGTGTATAGATACAAAGTTTTGCTTTCACAAATAATAATTGCCACCTTCTACACTCAAATAAACATGGTGTTACAAACCTTTCTTTTGCTCTCTTTCTCCTTATCTACTTTCAGTTTTCCACTAATAGCATTGCTTTCAGTTGGGTGAACTTCAAGGCACTATTTAGTTGGTTAGCTCAGAAAGCCGAGAATCACAAAAAAGAAAGAATGGAGAATGTATACCAAGGCACCCAGTAGCAATCTTTTAGGCAGTAAAGTAAGAAAAAATCTCTTTGCAGTAGTTTTAGACTACGTAAGTGAAACAACTGTGAGGATAAATTCATGAGAGATTTGTCATTTTAGTAACAAGAACAGTAGTGCAGTGACAAAACAGCTGTACTGCACTACCACTGTGGTCCATTCAGACTTGGATTTTTTTATGGAATATATAGAAACAGCCAAGACCTAAAGGTATTCAAAGATGATGATAACTGAGATGAAAAAGAAAGATGAGGTAAGTGAGGTTTTATTTGTCAGGCTTGTTTCTATAATGAAACATCACATCTCCCTTACTTGAGATGAAAACATTTTAACACAAATACCTAAAATACATAAAATCGTCATAGAATCATAGGACAATAAGGAATACAAGGCCAATGAGTCTTGCAGCCATTTATACCTTGCAAGTACCTCCCTTAGACCATACCTACTTTTTCAAGAAGGACTTGCTCAGTCAAGCAAGGGGAGAATTTCTGAGTATCTCCCGCCAATCGTTTGGTTCCCATCTGAGGGAAGATAATGTCTCACACTACTTAATTTGCAGTGGGAGTCTGTTCTACAGGTGGAGATGGTACTGCAGCTCATCCAAAATGCAGTCTGAGTCAGCTTCATCCACCCACCATTTATTTTGGACATAAATGTCCTACCACTTCTGCCCTTGTGCATTAAGAGGTTCCCAGGAAACATTCTTAAAGCATACACACATCAAGCTCATGCAAAAAACAGTCTGAGTCAACTCCACCCACCCAACATTTATTTTTGACAAATTTTCTAACACCTCTGTCCTTGTGCTTTAAGTAAGTGTTGGTCAGCCAGTCCTTTCTACATGTGTTTTAGCCTGCACAGTGACTAGTATGCAGACAAGTGCTTTAATCCACTAGTTTGTAATCAATAGCCTTCAGTCTGTAAACCATCCTCCACAGACATCCTGATGGCCAGCTTTTACTTCTCTTCCTAACAGACACTGAGATGTATTCCTTACTCTTCTTGCTTCTCAACTATTTCTTTCTTTTATTTCTTTCACTTTCTCTAGAATTGTAACTCCCATTATTTGTCTTCTTCTGTCTCTAATATGACATTGCATACCTTCAAGGAAGTCATCTTTGGTTTCGCTTCCTTAAGTTTGCTTCTCCTTCCCCAGGCAGTTCTTAAACCACTTTAAGCTCCGAGACAGTATTTACGCCCAAGTCACCGACTCAGTGCATTCCTTCTCCTTTTGAAATTTATAAAAAGTATGTTTTTATTTTTATTTTCTCTGTAGAGGTGTCCCTGCAAGTAAATAGATATATAATTAATATAACAGTTAACCTAGCAGTTGGAACATCCATCTGAGGGCTATATTTTTATGTAAATTATTTAAAAACATTTTTGCAGTCCCAACAAAGAACCTTATTCACTATTATCACTCCATTGTTTTCAACAGAGCACCTCTGTTGGTACTCTCTCCTTCCAAAATGGCTCCATTGATTGTTTTTAGCAGTCCACTGTCTCTCTTCTGTAAGATTATTTCTCCTTTGCCACAGAAACGTGATACACTACTTTCAGTTCAAGAACAGCATGTTATTTTTCTTGAGCTGCATTCATGCACTTTGGATTTCATTTTTCTCATTATTTTGGGGCACTATGGAGGGAGGGGGGAAAGAGTAGTCTAGTATATGGAATTAGCAATTCAAAGTTAACAGGAACCCCCCTACCATGAGACAACTGGTTAATGCTGAATGTCACTAGTAGTTTGCATAACTTGATATTGGACTAACAGTGGAGTAATCTATTTAAATTACAAACTAAAGATGCAAATAGATACAAAAAATAGTGAAAGTGAACATATTTGGTACTAGCTGAATGGAAGCCCATACTTTTGCTTCAAGGCCACTTCTATGATTGTTTTTGGGAGCTTACCTTCCTAAGCAGTGTAACCAGCTCTGTTCACTCTTGCTAAGCTTGAACTCAATTCCTTCTCCTACCTTACCCTAATTCCCACCCCACATAGCCTAAACGTATACATCCAAAACAACACCCATCTAGGCAACGAATTAATTAAATCAAATGTCTACTTGGCATATACCTAAAGTCCCTCCTCAACTATCAGTAACCTTTTGCTACACCCTCAGAGGGAAGGCCTGGAATTGCTAGATCAAAAATAAAACACAAAACAACCTAAAAATATATTGGCAACACATAAATTACACTAAATTCCAAATCAAAATAGATAAAAAAATACTAAAGTAAGTTGTAGTCCAAACCTTCAAAAGCCAAAGGCATTTTGAGCAACTATTAACAAAATCCACAAACCAGGCCATGCCACCCAACCGAAACCAACAGGAGCCAGCAACACAGAAAATACTGCTATTATCTTTATTGCTCACTTCATAAACTCAGTCACATCCCTAATCAAACAGCACACTCCTCCCACCAGCTCTTCCAGCCAAGCAACACATGTGACTCTGTCCCTTCTCATTGGGACCAGTTCTCATCTGAGCCATTAAAAAACTTTGCTTCAGACTAAAACCCACCACAGTAGCACATTACAATCTCCTCACTGAATATCTATAAATGGCTGCCGAGACTATAACATCTTATTTCTATACTCATAAACTGCTCTATCACAGAAGCATACATCCCAACACTCTGGAAAAGGAGTATATCCTAACATTGCATAAAGGAGGAAATAACACAGAACTTAGTAACTACTGTCTTATTGCTATACTTGTCCCCTTTATCTAAAATGTTGAAAAATGAATTCAATTCTAGCTCTTCCACTACCTCACTAAAATTAACTGCTCTCCACCTCCCAACATGGCTTCCACCCCATCATAGCACTACTACCACCCCCCTACATTTCTCTAATACTGTAAATATCCATATGAACGAAAGTAGGCTAGTACCAGATCTCTTTACAGACATTTTCAAAGCCTTCAACACATTCTTGAACCCAATCCCTTTAAAAACTCTGACCTGTAGGATTTGTTGAAACTTCTTCCACATGGTTCAACAGCTATCTTGCTAACAGATCACAGAACATAAAATGGCACAAAGACTTTTCTCATTTCCTCTCAGTGTCCACAGGTGTTCCCCAAGGGTCCATTCTTGGTACCATTCCTTTCAACATCTTCATTAATAACTTCCCAGATACCTCCAAAGCAGCTACAATAACTCAGTAGGTTAATGTCTCTATTCTCATATATAGTGCCAAAACCATAACAATCTGCAACAAATCACTCACAGATCCTTCTCCTCCATAAAAGCCTAGCTAACAAACTCACAGTTTGTTCTTAACCCCCCCCCCAAAATCAAAGTTAATTCTCTTTACCCCAAGACACCTCTCACCCAAGAAACCTTACTTTGATATTCTGAGCAAATGACACTAAAATTGAAATCATTCCGTATACTAAGCTGCTTGATATCTACATTGGCAATAGCATAACATGTGACAACCATATCCAACACACAGTTATAAAAACTCACCAGAAATTGGGTTCCCTATATAGAATGAAATATTTCCTCATGGACCAAAGCAGGAAACACTTAGCCTGTACCTTACTACATCCAACACTTTTCTACACATCCCCTATTTTTACCAACACATAAGTCTTTCAGCTCTCAAAGCTCAAAGAATGCTATCAGAAAGAAGCAAAGCTTGCATTAAATCAACCACAAAAATCCCATAACTGTCTAGCACACTAAGAACCAAACTGCCTCAAACTACCCAAGTTACAATCTTATTCCCAACTTGTGGCTTCTCATAGTCTTATCTGTAAATCTACACACTGTCCATCTCTCTCAAGTCTAATCCAGCCGTACAAACCAGATAGACCCCTTTGCTCAACCCAGTTGCTGCTCTTCCACATCACTAAATCCAACAATACATCTGGAGATAGTCTATTCTCAAGCTATGCAACCAAAGCATGAATATCATACCTCCCTCTCTGAAAATAGAACAAAATCTCGCACATTTTAAACAGCAGTTAAAGTCACACCTGCACAATCTCTGGCTCCCAGCATTAACCCTGGATAAGTACCACATGCCTAAATCTTCCTACTCTTCAACTACTTCCCTCTCATAGCTTTCTCATAACCCTTCTTCTCTGCAATGTCACCCACTCAGCATAAATGACTACTACCCCCACACACTTTCCTACCTACTTCATCCTTCCCATAGTCACCTATAGAATCTTGTTTTCTCCATCATCTCCTCCTTTTTCAGACTTTCAATCACTTCTAGTCCATCTTCGATCAGTCTTCAGTCTAGTACATCAGCTGCTGACAAGCAAGAAAAAACAAAACCCAAAATATATATATATATATATATATATATATATATATATATATATATATATATATATATATAAAAGGATGCTGTTTTTCCTACAACTTTGTCTGTGTTATGCCTTTCTTATGAAACTGATAACTGGAGTATACAAAGCTACTTGTCCACTGAAATTTATGTCTGTTTATGTACAGTGCTACTGGTCCTATGTCTGTATATTGAATTATGCTCATCTTCCTTTGCTTAAAACAATAATCTGTACCAGTGCTTTATTTTACTTCCTGCAATGACTACATTACTATGCCGAATTTTCCAAATAATGAGTGACTTTTCTAAACCATCTATAAAGTTTTACAAAATGTCTTTACTCACTAGACTTTATATGCACTTGCAAAATACAGTTTTTCTACACTATTCACTAGACTATACACTTGAATGTATTTTTTACACAATGTATAAGTCTTTATCTAATTTTTATCATCTGGAGCTTTTCTCCCCGATCCTCCAATGAAAAAGGTACTCTGCCCAGTTAGACTTTCTGGGTGAACAAATACACTAAACAAACAATTAAATAAATACCTATCTTTCCACCATGCTTTATTTATCTGCAGGTGAAGATTTAGAACCTTGGTTCTGATATTTGTTGGATTATTTAATTTCTGGAAATATAAGAGATCCAGGACTACTGGATCCCTAATGGCATGGAAGTTAAAGCATAGATCTCTCCTCGAGGGTCTGTAAGATATTGAATAAAGGCACATTGCTTCCAACCCTTCCTGGTAGCTAGGATTTTTAAGCCAATGACTTTCTTTAATTACAAACATCTGGCGTCTTTGTAGTTGTTTGATATGTCAAGTGGCATGCATCTCAAAGGGGGCACTGTATTCAATAACTGGCTTAATCAGTGCTGAATATAAGGGACAAAATAACCTCTTTATATCTGAATGATATTCCTTTGGCAATTGGCTGTCCAAGTAGAAAGACCTTCTGATTACTATCATTACATGACAGTCAAACGAGTAGGAATTATCAACTCGAATTCCAAGGTCTCTAACAAGACATTGGGTAAGGACCAGTCTACCAAATGTGACAGCACTATTCTTTTTAGCATGTATGTGTAGTCCACTTTTGTACATCAGGTATTTATGAGAGTGAGTTCCTGCTGAAGGGCTTGGACATCAAAGGGTACTTAACAATGACTCACAGTTTACAGTCATCTGCAAAATTGACTATTCAGATGTCTTGTCTGAAGGACTGGCCATACAAAATAGGCCCCTGCACTGAACACTGTGAGACACTGCTGGTAACCTTCATACTTTCTGATGAGACGTCTGTACCATGTGAGTTCTGTCCATTAGCAAATTTGGTATTTATCTTACCACATAGGGATCCATTTGAAATTAATTAAGATTAATCACTATTCTAGCATAGAGGATGGTGTTAAATGCCTTGGCCAGATCAAAGAACACTGTGTGGATAGCATGACTGAAGTAAATGACCTGTGTTACCCTTTTGAACATGATAACCATATTCATTAGACAAGCTCTAGTGCTGACAAAGGTAAACTGCAGCAGATCTAGCCTAATGAGATTTTTTGAAATATCGTAGATAAGGTTTTCATGCCATCGGCATCAGATTTTCACAACCCCTGAAAAAATTCTCAAGGAAAGAAGTTGAGAGGAGTGCACAAATGCAGAATCTTTCAACTGGTGAGAATTTTCAAGAACATCTAGATTTTTGCCTCATATTTTTGGTCTACTTCTCATAAAATGTGTGTTTTTCTAGCAACTCATTGAGGATGGGGTGGCTGGGGCTGCATGATGAGAGGGTTTTGTCCTCCAAAACATACCCCATAATAGACCCCCGTTTTTTAAAGCAAGCACTGTGCATGGTAAAATATTGCTTCTTTAATGATCATGATTACTGATATTTCTAAGGAGTAAACAGCTAATTTAATGATTTGTTTGGTAACAGCTCTGGCTGATCTATAGTCTTTGAATTGTTCCTCTAATTTTCTGAATGAAAAAGAGGCTAAATTCACTAATAAGGAATTGCTATGATGATGGTTGCCTAGGGTTATCTATGGCAAAGAGAGTGGTTGTTGGAATCGCTGAAACAGTTATCTCAGACCAGTGACAGAGTAGTTCTGCAGTATCCTCAGCTCGAGAACTTAGGGAAGAAAATGGTGTGGTAATACTCTTATTCTTTCAGATGTTCCATGGCTTTACAAATTAGACTCATCAAACTGATGGGCCTATAATTCCAAGGGTCAGTGGTGATACCAGTTTTTTTGAGTGGCATCACTATTGTTCTACACCAAAGTTTATGGACAAAACCAGCGGCTAAACTCAGGTTTAATAGTTTAAGGAGTGGCTTTATCTGGGCTTGATCTGTGCTGTTTATTAAACAACCAAGTATATCATCAGGTCCTACAGGGAAAGTAATTTCATTCTTGTAGAGCACCTTCAGTGCATATTCTTTAATGGTATTGGGAATGTGAGATATTCATAGATACGTGGGCTTTGGATAGTCATCTCTGGGGTAAAATTCACACTGAATTTCTTTGCTTGTATGACGGCAGTATTTACTGACTCAGGATAGGTGGTGCCATCGTGAATAAGTTCATGGCAACTTTGGGTGTTATTTTTTTGTTTCAAACACAGCTAAAGATGGATCTTTATTTATCATTAGCTACAGATGCTAACATATGTTCATGAGATACTTTAGTAGACCAAATGGTAATTCAATTTTGTAGTCAATTTTCTGATGTTATGCATGATATGAGGATATTCTGATCTGCTGTACACTTTAAGGATTTTTTTTTTACTGTACAGTTCATTGATGTTGGTGGTGCACCAGGGCAGTCATTATGTTTAGATTTGATTGAGACTGCCAGTTCTATACATTTATCTAAGCTGGTATAGAATGCATTTGTGAATCTACCTACTGTGTCAACATCTGGAGTGATGCTGCTATAAGTGAATCTTGAAAGTCTGTGGTAGAATTTGATGAGACTAGTAAATTTGAAATTCTTGAATTCTGAGATACTAGTTTCAGCTGAATTAGAGATTTTTCAGATAAAGGTCATTAGTTTATGATTCAATGTTACCAGGGAAGCATATACCAGGGGGATAGTACATGGAGAAGCTATAGTGCTAAGGACCTGTGCAAGAATGCTATAGCTTCTAATATGTTTATTAGCAATCTTCTCTAGGTAGTGTTTTATTTATTAAATCTAAGACATCTTCGGTAAAGTCAGAGATATTTGTACTCCAGTAAATGGTAAGGTATTTAAAGTTTCACAAAATAATGGCATTATTTATAGTGAGTTCATCTAGTACATTTAGGAACCTTATATGATTTTCATAAGACATAGAAGGTGTCCTATAACAGACGATAAGCTGACATGAATCTTTTGCACATCTGCAAAACAAACAGCATCAGAACTACTAGATTAAAAGATCTAAGTGTTGCTTTTGAAGTAAATATGACGTTAGACAAACAGATATGTTTCTCAGAGAATTCCAATTATCTGGAACATCCATGTGAAGCAAAGTTCCTCAGTAACCCTATTTAAGCACAACATGGACCAGTAGATGGGTAATCAGAAATTCCCTCCAGGTCTAGTGCCTATGGACAGAGGTAGTCAGTATATCACTCCTATATAAATCAAACTTATGGGTCACATTTGGGTTGCATGATAGACTTATAAGAGCCCTAGTGGTCTTTAGCCTGTTATACACCAATGAACCTTTCCCACTTTGAAAGAGGAATTGACTAGGCTTACAATGACTTGCAAGGGCAGTTTGCCTGGTAGTTACCTATGAACCTACAACCCTATAAAACTATATGTTTTTCAGTTGCTTGCAAAATTTTGGTGTTGAAGAACTTAGTAGATTGTTATTGTCAAATAAGTTCCATTTGCAGCTTTTGATGGCTATTTTGTATTAATTCATGAGCTGCTTGTGTTTTTGTAAGTTGGGTAACAGCTTAATTTGAGAAATGTGTGTGTGTGAGCGTGTATGCGTCTGACAGTATCAGTTGGGGAGGGATATGAGGATCTTTCTTTTCAATGCACTTTATGGTAATATACAATGATGAAAACTGAGTGAGAGTTTTGAGTTTCCAGCCATCTGTAAACTTGGTTCGTAACAGGTCCCTGATAGCAGTTTAACATCAGAGAAATAAATACTCAACAGGATTGACCCCAGAATTGATCCTGGAGGGATTCTACTATTAATGGTCATTTTAGATGTTAACATGCCCCCACACTAATTGCTTGGGTTCTGTTAGTATGCCAGTTTGCTATCTAGTGGGTTATGTATGGGTTTTTATTTAGTTTGATTAACTTGTTGACAGTGCTAGAATGTGGAATGGTGTCAAAGACCTTTGCCAGGTAATGGTAAGCAGTGTACACTGATTTGCTTTCATAAGAGGCACTATTGACTTTCTCAAAGAATTTTACGATGTTTATGAGGCGGGATCATCCTTTAATAACAATCCCTGGGTCAAGAGAATTGCAGATTGTCAATGTCCTTGATTATAAGTTTCATGATGATGCTCTCCAATCATCATCATCATTATCAGCCCTCTTTCTCCCATTTATTTACCACATGGGTCCAGAGTATGAAATGAACTTTCACCTTATCTCTCTTGATTCAGTGACATACTAATACCTTCTTCGACTGTCATCTTCTCTTATACAATCCATGCATCTCTTGGCTGGATATCCTCATTGTCTTTGGTCATCTTCTTGTCTCTCCCAAATCTTTACCAACTGGTCTTCTGCTTTCCAGCAAATGTACATAAGCAACTGTAATTTGTTCTTTTTGACCCTCTCTAAATTTGGAACTACTTTGTCTTCTGCTCTGATGTCATAATTTGTTTGCCTGTCTTTTTTCATTGTAGGTTGAGCTGTATTTCTTTTACATCATACCACCCATCTAAGCCACTTAATTTCCATCTCTACTAGTTTTGTCAACTGTGCAACCTCCACTGCATTTAAAATCTAGCACATCTTTCTGAAAAAAAAAACTTAAAAATATAAGTGTATTACCATGACTGCATTTCATACTCCTAGGCATTTGGGAGCATCCTGTACTATTTGTTCAAGTTATCAGCTTCAGTTCAATAAAACGGTGAGATACATGAGAACGAAAATTGAAAATGTAATATATTCAGAATAGATTATCAAGAATCAATTTATTCTCTGGAATAGGGTAACCTCTTTCTTGTCTTCAAGACAATGACAGAAACAGTCCTGTCCTAACTTCCATGTCTAGCACCCACATGTAGGAAGACAATCTTAAATATTAATAGAAGGAAAATGAGACACATTTACATAATGCAAGGTCAATTATTGCTGTGGAACAATTTCACCATAGTAGTGAAACACAATTCCTCATTAATATCTTCAGAATTAACTTTAGTACAGATATGGGGCATTCAAGGTATCTTCATATGACAATGACATTCACGCTTCTGCTTTCTGTAGCCTACGATGATGCAAGCTTCGCTTCACTATCTATGAAGCCATGAACCTTCGATCTAAAACTGAAGTACTTCATTGCAGATTTTTAAAATACTTATGTAAAATAAGAAAATATTAACAATTCTCATTGGATATGATGAAATATGTACACCATTGCTCTAAAACAAGAATATACACATTAAATGACACATGAATCACCTTGGTAGACTAGTTCAGCACAACTAATGATGCAATGAAGTAAAGAATCCTTACTAATGAGCTAAATATTCCAGGTTATCTTCATGTGCATTTGTATCAACATTTAATGTGATTAATAACAGAAGGCTGTACTGTCTTGACCTTCTGTAGAACTATTTATCAGCAGTAAAGTACGAAGTCTAGTCAGCTGTCTGCATTCACTTCTGAGCTTTCTCAAAGCAGCACTCTGTTTTTGCTTCAGGGATTCCAGGCAGAAGGGAATTATCCGTTCTGGAAATGAAGCAAGTTGCAGAGTAACCTTATCCAGAGTACTTTCAGTACATCTATAAATCTATTTTTTGTCTCAGCAAAAGGTTACCAGGATTTTGAACCACTGAGATTACTTAGATTAATAAAAGTAATACAATAAAATGATATATCAATGGTTATTTTTAGTCAGGAATAATGCAATGATTCATACTTGGTGATTAATATTTTTATAATTCATCTGCATTTCATATAAACTGTGTTGTCAGATATGAATTAGTGGTCCAAGCAAAAGTGATAAGGGATGGGACTCATAAAAATAATACTTCGGCCATGATAATAGTATGCAGCAAAAGTCAGGCAAATATCCCATGCACAAATCATACTTCATACATACAAGCAACCCATTCTGAGTAACACTGCAGAAGGAATTTCTAGGTAGATATAATACGTACTATGTATGTTATCAGACTCTTTATTGCAAACATGTTAGAGATGGCTACCAGTCATTCAGAAGACATTAAGCTGCCCATATAGTTGTTACAACAAAGTCAGCAGTGAAATGCCATTAACAACACATTCGGATACCATATGGACAGACAGACAGACATACACACACATATATAGATACACAAACACACATACACATGCACAACCAGACACACACACACACACACACACACACACACACACACACACACACACACACACACACACACACACACACACACACACACACACACACACACACACATGTACACACATGCTCACACATATAGCAGCGCATGCAGATGTATACCAGAACAATATCTTAGTAGCACTTATTCTGGAAATTATGACCTACTACCATTCACTGGTGAATTGAAACCTGAGGGATCCCCTAATCAACTGTTAATTACACTTATAGACAGCCAAACACAAATGTCATCAGTAAGAGACCTGCAGCAGTAACTGTCTGGGGAGGATGGAGAGTAGTCCCCGCAGTCCTGATACAGCCTATAATTAAGAATGTATGTTAGTACATTTGTTAAGGTTGAGGGCAAGAATCATTTTCCTTATGATGGATTTTCTGTCTGTTACAGAGACAGAGAACATAGAAACCAAGCAGACGAGAAAGTGTCTGAGCATGCAAAAGCTCCCAAAGTTAAAATGAAGATTTCAGTAACTAGCCACATTATAAAGTGACATTTAATGGTAGATGTGAACCTGAGAGTTCAGACAATTACACCTTCATTACTGAGCTTCTTGCTTGTGCTGGGATTGAATTAGTGGCATTATATTTCCTATGAAATAGTGCCTGCCTCTGGACCATAAAAAAGAGAAGAAATGTCAGCTACTTGGAAGTATTTGCTGAATTCTGCTACTTCTTAATGGAGTCATCAGTGGTATCATTTTTGGAAGTATTTACATTACAGTGTTTTTACTCATTTATGTAAACAGAAGTACAGAAAAGTAGGAGGCCATATTTGACTATCATGGGCTTTTCTTTCTTATCATTTGGTATACCGTTCTTCACTTGTCTTGTTAGCTACTTAAGTATACCTGACACAGGTTTCTTTTGCATGAATGACTTGATAGCAACACGTTTTGTATTTGTGCTGGCTTAGCAAACTAGAGGGCACCAGTAACGTTCCCATTATTACAGAGATAAAGCAGTGTCCCGACTAGTCTTAAAGCAAGAGATAGAAGATCTAAAGGATTTCAATATACAAATGCTAATTTTGAGTCCTATTGTTAAGCACAAGATGTGAAAAGAAACGAAGGGACTGAAAAAGGAATACAGAGAGTGTGGAATAGGAAAGGGCAAAGAAAACTACTCCCTTATCTTGCAACTTCAATTCCCTTTTATAATAAATACGCAATAAGATTTCCAGTAAAGAAGCACAGAAAAACCTGACTTGTGTGTGTGTGTGTGTGTGTGTGTGTGTGTGTGTGTGTGTGTGTGTGTGTGTGTGTGTGTGTGTGTGTGTGTCTGTGTGCATGTGTGTGTGTATTCAGGAGAGTCAGGCAAACAGCTATATATAATAGCACAGGGTGAGACCTGTGTCACAGGTACATGTATGGTATACAGATGCACTATCTATGAACTATAAGGTTTAAGTCAACTATCTCCACTTTTTATTTCTACACAGTTGTTAAAACTATGTAGCTCATGCGTCTGTCCAAAACAAAACAGTCTTGTGGCATTTTATACTAAGGCAGACATTTTTACCCACCACCATTACAACAATAAATTGCCAAATCAACCATTAACAATATTTAACTCAGTTACATCACAACACTGTGGCTATTTATATGTAAAACTGCTTATTGCAGGTGGACAACTAAGCTGCACTGAAAGCTGCTAAGCATATTAAAAGCACGCATAACTGAAACACTTAAGCACGAATATGATTTAGTTGCTTGATTAAATATGTTGTTAGTAAAGTTAAGCTGCTTACTTATGCTATGCATTTCAGTCATTTATCAAATGTATATCAGTTCAGGAGGGGCATTACATATTACTTGTCTACACTGCAAGCACTGTCATTGTAGAGGACTGATTACTGTTTGTCATACTAAGATATTCACTTTCTAGACAGGAAAAGGTCACAGAAATGGTAGATCCCTTCATATGTGTAATATAATTAAAGGACTGAACTATTCCAGCCATATACCCTCCAAATGGGAGCCTCACACGCTAACAATAGTGGTTGACACTCATTTGTGGGATCACTAGTGTGCACTTTCCTGTCTAACTATTTCCTGGAAAGAAGAATTTCCAGGAAATCAGGAATTTGCAGTTTTCCAGTGATGGTGCAGCCTTGGAGCTGGTATGATTAAGTAGCTTGGGAGTGGGAGTCTCATCCCCCAGCACATCAGGGAGTAGGAAGAGCTTCGCCTCTCTACAAAATGCCTCGATTTTGATTTTCATGCTCCTGAATGCTTTTGGTAATAGGAAGCTTTTGCTCATTTGTGATTGTAATTGTGCGAGGTGATCACATATGAGTAAAAATCTCATTAGTGAGCCATATAACTTGGTATTATTTTAAAATACCCCTTTAACTCACTGTGACAATTATTATTATTATTATTATTTTACCATTTTCACCTGATACATGCAGACCACCAGCTCTCTCTAACCAACCACCTTCACCAACACTATACTTCATCACAAAAACAATGGCCTCCTCTCTAGTGCCATATTTCTAGATCTTTCAAAGGTCTTTGACATGGTATCTCATGAGCTACTACTCTCTACTCTCCCCAACCTCTCCTTCTCACAATCAGCCTGCAACTGGTTCCACAGCTATCTACACAGATGCCAGCAATCAGTAATCTGGGACGATAACTTATCACTTCACCTCCCAGTTACTCTCGGAGTTCCCCAAGGGTCTATTCTTGGCCCTCTGCTATTCTCACTTTTCACTAACAACCTACATACTGCCACCAGACAAGCATCTCTTATACAGTACGCAGATGACTCTACTCCCATCTGCTCTGCCCCCACTCTACCAGAACTACAACAAATCACACAGAAATCATTCTCTTCTGTAGAAAGCTTGCTATCAAATGCTCAGCTCCTACTCAACCCAAGTAAGATCGAACTTCTTCTGTTCCAACCTTACAAATCCACCCAAAACACCCACCACTTCAACATTCTCGCCAAAGACAATACCAACATCTCTCCATCATTACACACAAAATTACTCAGCGTGGAAATAGACAACAAACTTAGATTTGACATCCATATATCTCTCACAATAAAAAAAGTTCACAAGAAACTTGGTGCTTTATATCGAAGCCACCAGTTCCTAACCAAGTCAGCTAGAATTTCCATAGCCAATTCCCAGTTAATCTCTACCCTACTTTCTGCATCCCCCTTACTTACCAACCTTAGACAGACAGACCTACACAAGCTGGATGTTTGTTACAATAAAATTGCTAAATGTACCACTGGGGCCTCCTATCGCAGCCATAATTGTATTCTCCCTTAAAGAGCTAAACTGGCTAGAACTCCCACAACTCCTTCACTTTAATCAACTCACCCTCGCTCATAAACTTATTAACCACCCCCGCAACATCCCATATCACTCCACTAGGCCCTTAAGATCAAGCAACAAAAATCAACTTATTGTTATCAAACCCAAAAACTCAGCAGGAGAAGCCCTATTTTCATGTACCATATCTAAAGTTTGGAACAATCTTCCCCCTCCTCAACCACTCTACCTTCCAGCAGATTTTCCAAGACAGCATTCAAATCCCACTTAAGTTTGCACTGGCTTTTTTCTTGCTCTAATTTAGACTAACATCTCCACCCTTATCTCCCCCACCACCACCTAGACTCTTAACCCAACTATACTACCACTACTACTAATCGCAGTCAGAATAAGCTAGTTGCCTTTGTGTACTTGAAAAATTGTCTGATAACTTTGTTACAACTTTTATTATAAACGACAATAAACTATCTTAACTTGCAATATTTACTGTATATACTGTTGATAATCAATATCTATTTACTGTATTAAGGCCAAGAACCAGTAATGTTGTTTACTATTGCTTTAACTTTGTGTCTTTTTATCATGTACATGTTGTGGAGCTTTCCTCCTTGGGCATCCACTGAAAAAGGACCTGCATCCAGCTGGAATTTCCTGGCAAACTAGTGTAAATAAATAAATAATAATAACTGGCCCATTTTTTCCTATCACCAGGGCAAGAGTGGAATGGGAGAGGCCACCTCTTAGACAGCTATCAGGAGTGGTTTATCTTTATTTGCTTCTGCCCTTTCATCATAGTGTATGCAGTCAGCAAAGACTTGGGGAGGATTTTCAATGGGGTGACCATGAAAGCTGTTCCCATATTTCTACAAGGGACATTCCATTCAAGCGGCTCCACACCTTCTACAGATCTTTATACAAATTTGTTCGGAAGAGTAATTAATGCTGTATCTCTTTAAGGTCCAACGTCATCTCAAAATCTTCTCTACCTTCCAAAGTTTTAGTCCCTCTCAAACAAAAAAATGTAAATTTTCTGAAATGTATACATTTCACAACAGTGGTGGTTCTAGGTTTCCTTTCTTGCTTGGGCACAATGTGGATACAGTAGCTAGCTGTTGGAGTATGTAGGACATCTGTAGACAAATAAATAAATACATAAAAGTATAGAATGCATGGTAAAAATTAACCACAATACATGTTATGGAAACAATTAACCACAATACATGTTATGGTAACAATTAACCACAATACACTGTTAAACATGATCAACAATTTTCCTGTATAGCCATATGAAAAATATTCTGCAGTCTAATAATGTATTTATATACTTTACACATTCTGGCAATTTGTACAACATAGAGAACAACTATATTTGTCATGTTCAAGGATTATGGTTTAGAAAGGGGAGGAAAGGGCAGTGGCAACTTTGGGATGGAGCTATGTTCAGCATACCTCTACAACCTAGTTGCAAGAGGATGACTGTGGAGGGGTGCCCATGTCATGGTGCCATGTTTGAAAGATGTGTTTCTATGTTACAGTGTAACAAATCAAGCCAGTATGGCACAAAGACATTTGTGCCTCAGTAAAATGAGAACAAGAATCTCATAACACAAATTTAGGAATAGCTGTTTTGTACTGATCAGTGGTTTGGGTTTAACTTAAAACTTCAAATTTTACAGCAAAAATACTGGCAGCCATTTGTTAAACAAACACTCACTTTAAAAAAACTTAGCATGAGCAACAATACACATCTTTTCCCCTAAAACTTCCATGTGCTGAAAGTGCATCTGTCAACCTATTAAACTACAGTGAACATGCTAGGATTCATAGTTAAATAGCATAGAGTGAAGATTAATTAATGGCTATGTGAAAAGCTGCAGAAATTCAGGTGACAAATCTGTAATGCATTTACTAACAGCCTGGGAGAGGCTACTGGACAAGTGTCTCTGTTCAGCAGCACCCCAGGAGTGCACTCTGGTGAAGTGACTTGGTCAGAGTTAAACAGAAGACAAATGAATGAAGCAAGAATCAAGCCATGTACCACAGAAAGCAGCTTATTAATAGCTGATATCTTTAGTCATCTGCAGTAAATGTCAGACAAACTGCTGGAGTCCAAGCACACTGCGTTTTGCACCTGTATAGGTGCAAAAAAAAAATTCAAATTATATTCATAGTTATACAGAATCTATGTATTTACACACACACACACACACACACACACACACACACACACACACACACACACACACACACAAAACCACACAGACACACACACACACACACAAGCAAGCGACCATCAAGTACAGTCCCTTGTATGAGTGAGCATACAGGAATAATTTGCTTGTGATCAAATGAATGAAAAAATACATAAGTAATGACTTAAAAGTATTGTTCAGCTTGTTGCTATGAGAACCTTATAGTGTAACCCATTGCACAATCCATGCCTTCTCAACAACTTAGCCAAAGAATCAGAGAAAAACACCCACAATCAGGAACAGACTTTAAATATTGGTCTTATATACTTAAAAGTTGCAAGCAGGTTTGCATTAGCAAGCATTTTTGGGATGGTATAAAGTCAGAAAATCACGTTTGTCATTACTTAGTGACTGCAATCCTTAACACTTTACCACAAAAACTCAATATTTTAGAGGAATACACAACAACTATAAGAGAATGAAAGAAAGAAATCTGGAACAGTTGAGAATTTTACCCTGTATGTGTGACACACACACACACACACACACACACACACACACACACACACACACACACACACACACACAGGGAGTTTGTAGATCAGTACACCTGACTAAGATTTGATTATCTGATGCAGCTTTTGCTGATCCATCTGGTATTATCTTACCTTTTCTGTCTGTGTGTCTCCATGCCTTCTGTCTCTATAGTTACACACATTTAAGTGACTTGCTCAAAGTCACACTGTTGATAGAGGTGAAATGATTCAAAATCCTTACTTCTCACTAAAGGAAGTGATTTGCTACTATCTCAGAGCCAAACCCCAAATCACGTAGAATGGTAGTAGAATAATACTTAACTGTAGACTAATCTTGTTGCCTTTTCTTCTCCTCTGTTTCCTTTCTTTCTACTCTCTTTCTTGCTTCAAAATGTACTGAGAATTTTTTTCTGTTTATGGAATTATAAATATTTTCATTTTAAATGTTTAATGTATTACCACAATGGCATACATTTTAAAATGTGCAAATGTTTTTAATGACAATGTTCTAAATTTTTGAATGAATTACTGTGGAGCTTTTCTCCCTGGGCCTCCACTGAAAATGGGTCAATGATTTACCCGGTTAACAAATGTCAATAAATAATAAATAAATATAAATAATAAGTGTTGTATGAGTGTGCATTTTCTAAACAATAAAAACTATGAAACTGTAATACCTGGCATTATTGACTGACTGTAATCCATTGTGATTTACCAGAAAATTAGAAGCTAGCAAAGGACAGAGCAAGTCACTTAAACAGGCAAAGCTACTAAAAAGTTGGTCTCAGGGGTATCCTTAGAGTTATCTGAGACATTTCTCCAAGAGGGTCATGCACACATGTAAATCTGGATCAATAGTAAAAAATAAAAATAAAAAAGAGAAAGACTTTTTTTTAATTTTTACTTTTCCAGGGATTGTGTGTGTGTGTGTGTGTGTGTGTGTGTGTGTGTGTGTGTGTGTGTGTGTGTGTGTGTGTGTGTGTCTGTGTGCGTGTGTGTGTGTGTATAAAATCATAATCAGACTGGTATACATTAGAGAAATGGATGTTAAGAAATTTTCCTGGATAAAGAAGCTCAAGGGCTCAAAAGACACATTTCTTCACATACATTTTTTGATCCTATAACAACAACTGGTTATGTTTGGGGTGTATTCATAATGCTTTCTAATAAACAGGGAGTTTTAGCTACCTTTATATGATGCTACTACTTAAAAAGAAAAAGAAAAAAAAATCATGTGGTGCAACAAGGCCATAAGCTTCTGTTAAGAATACCATTTTTTCCAGTGGGAGGAATGTTCTTTTAATGCAGGTCTCTACACAACACCATGAGATATGTCATCATGCAATGCAGACGAGTGCTAAGGATAATCATATGCTCATAATACACCACATACTCCTAATGAAGCATGTTTGTTAATGGCAGAGAAGCAAGTTAAATCCCAATGCCTTTAAGGATATCTCCAGTATTAAATTAATCACAATAAACTGCAGTTGGCATCATTTTTATTTTGTCCCTTACCCCAACTGTATTAACTATGTTCCTGCATAAAGCATTTTTTTTTTATTTGTTTATTGGGGAAATGGACTGATTTTCAGGGGCACGTTTCAGACACAGCTTTGCAGCACTATTTGGTTAAGTGACTTGCTCAGAGAAGCACAGTAGGCAAAAAGTGGAAGTAGTACTCAAACCTTGGACTACATGATGTAGCTCATTAACAGCTTAACATTAATTAGCTTAGCAGTAACCTCATTATAAACTGACAGTATTAATGTTTTCACAGATTTACAGCTTCTGTCAATTCAAGTATCTTTTAACACATAGTGATTGGTTTTCTGCAGGACTGAGATGATAACGTGGTGGTTGAAATCAGGAATTGTTGTCTAAATAGTCTTTTGATAATGGCACAATCTTCATTTCCAGTCAGATTGCCAAAATATCTGCTGCTGCCAGCTTTCCTGTATAGTACCTCAAAATATTAGATGACATCAGGCTTTTTAAAATAGATTGTATTATCTTTAGTAATCACAGAAATTCAGTTTCATACTGGTACTCAGAAGGATACCTCTGATTGCTGCATGTATATTAGAAAAGTTATGTTTTCTCATATTGTCATGATAAATCAGTCTATTCATGCATTTTGTAACAAAATGCTTTTTAATATATTTATGCCAGCTTCTTATTGACTTTTTATCTATAGCTATATTATGTGAAACAGAACATCTGATAAACACAAACTCTGCAACTCTCTGTGGAAAAATGCCTCCCACTTCAATGGCAACCTAACCTTATTTTTATTTCTAAACATATGCCATAATCATATTTAGTACACAACATAGATGATCTTTTTCTAAACATTAACAGTTCTGCATCAGAACAAAACATTTAAAACATTGCACCACACACTCATGAAATCCACACTGTTGAATTCAAAGGCTGCAGAATATACCAACATTTAATTCACTGGTATCACCCACAACCAAACTAAATCCATTTGCAACGCTCTTGCACATCACCACATGAATCCACAAATGAAATTATGCATTGCTAAGATTTCTGTTTGTTTTTGGCTTCATGTTAGTTAATATACATTTACTTAGAAACCAGGAACATCTATCCTATTATCAGCCTATTCAACCAATCACAGCACCCAACCACACATTGATGAGCAATGAAATACTGAAAGCAGTACCCCTTAAGGAAATCAATGTAGCATTGCCGTGGTTGCTGGAATACGCTGACATTAAGATGCATATTCCTGGATGCTAATTTATGTATACAAACTAACAAAAAGCCAAAAAGGGACAGAAATATAACTTATACGTTATTGTCATTGATAGATTCATGTGGTGACATAGAAGGGCATCACAGATGGATTTAATTGGCTGCGGTATGTTGTTTAGCCTTTGCATTCAATGTGCATTTCGTAAGTGTGCGGTGTGACTTATTAAACATTCAAGCTTCTGACATTTCATTCTTTTCATCTCAATGTTTTCACATTTGTGCTTTTGGTATTTCATGTTTTTGATATAGACCCACATTAACATAGGTAGGACACACAGAAGGAAGGCAAGTTACTAGGAATAATTGGGTTGCAATTTAATTTGTCAAAGGCAATTCATCCCATGTTATGAGCATTACTAGTTTATTCATCTGCAGCTTCTTTCATTGAGATCGGTTGATATAAATTTACACTGACTGGAAGATGTTGTGACCCCTTTCCAAAACACACACACACACACACACACACACACACACACATACACATGCACTGTGTATCTCAGTGGAAGTGTGTGTGTGTGTGTGTGTGTGTGTGTGTGTGTGTGTGTGTGTGTGTGTGTGTGTGTGTGTGTGTGTGTGTGTGTGTGTGTGTGTGTGCATGTATGTATGTGTGTGTGTGTGTGTGTGTGTGTGTGTGTGTGTGTGTAAACCATTACTAAAATGAACATCCTTTAATAAAACAGGGTACCATAAAGAAATGTCATTTAAGTAATTACAATCAGCAGAGAATGCTGGAAAGAGGAACCTTCCCTTTAGAGAGACAGATGATTGGATTGAAGAGCTATGCATTTGCCAGAAATTTGCTAATGAAACTTACTCATGGACATGCATCTTTAACAGAAAATAATGTGACAGCCATTGCATAAATGTCACAATGCTTAAATCATAGTCTTATTTACTGCATGGAAAAGCACCATTAGATATGTAAACATTGCTAGCCACATACTGAATTTAATGAGTTCACTAGAGTACTACACACAATATATTACACTGTTGTGATAACCATTTACTACAAACTTTTTTTTCCACTTCATGTAAACTAAGCTTTCACAACTCTGTCTGGGAAATATAAATACTATCTACAGTGTACATCATTTGCATATGCCAAAGCTGTTTTAAACACATGCATTTGCACAATTAATTCTATGTAAGACTGCTTAAAGTATGTTGCCAGTGTGTTGTAACTTTTAACAGCTTCATCTCAATATTTCTGGTTCAATAAGAAGTAAATTCTCACAGTATGGAGTAGTAAAATCAGACAGATTGTATCCTGAAGTGTTGGAGTTATTTCAACATCGTGACATCTTGTCAGCTTCCTTAAATTAACCCTTTGTTTACTGATCACTAGCACCTCCATCATGGTTATCTCTTTCTTCTCTCTGGCCACTTTAGGAAATATACTGTAAAAGATCAATGTGATGAATATTCACCTACTCACCATTTCAAAAGTAAACTCGGGTTATCTCAGATCAGTTTGAGCTGAGCTTTTTTACAATCAGGACCTATTAAGATAGTCATCAAGACTAAATAACCAGCCTTCAAATCTGTCTTGAAGAAATGCCCTCCCCCTTGTATAAACATAGATATTTATGGAAGAGGAGGGATTGTTTTATCTATCAAAAATGCTCACTTCCTTACATTGTGAATAAAAATGAATAAAGCCTCTTTTTATCATCTATCACATTTAGTGAAGAAATACTTCCTAAAATCTTCCTTATCCTTTGACCTTCTTTGATTGAACTGTTTGTTTTTCTTAAATCTCTATTTTTTTCATCCACCTTGACTCTACAGATTCCCCTGAGATGCATAAATGTTTCTAATATGTCACATTTCTCATCCTTATCTTCAAAACTGTGAGTGTTAGGTTCTTTGAATACTTCTTTGAATTGCTGCTAGTTTAGATTGTCATTGGTGTTGCTTATGCCCTGCCTTTATTCCAGAGAAAGAGAGGTCACCAGACTTGTACATTGTCTTCAAGATGGATATTTCCTAGTTGCCTTTACAGAGGGGATTATTATACAGTCTAAGTTTTTGAGTGTGAGCAATGCAGGCTTTATTTACAGTCAACATGATCTGATCAGTGAGATGAAGCCCAATTCATAGGTTCATAGGTTCATAAGTAGATACTAGGCTATTGTCCCCAGGGCCTATACAAACCTCATCAAAAAGGTACCCTGACTTTTGCCACCCAAGAAAATTATTTTCCTGTGCCCATGTCGGGCAGAGCCACATAGGTGATTCTCCTGGGTGAATTTCCTATTTTCTATCCAATCATCAAGATTTTTCATGAAGAGTGCTAATGAGGAGCTTTGTTTGATATAGACAGGTAGTTTGTTCCAGAGTATGGGAAGTCTCTGGGACAGGAATCTATCCCTCCTGCATGTTGTGTTTATTGTGGTGACAAGGTTTAGGTCCCTAGAGTGTATAGCTTGGAGGGATTGGGATTTATTTAAGTGGAGCACGTCCAACAGCTCTGGGTTTGACATAGCTTTGTATGTTAGGCAGAGATTGCCTCTGAGTAGGCAATATGCGACGGAGTAAAGCTGGAGTTCACAGGTTCATAGGCTGGTACTAGGCTATTGGCCTTAGGGCCTATACAAGCCTAGCCATAATAATTCCCTGGATATTTCTTCCCTCAGTATTTACTTCCTTGGACCTCTGTCTAGCAGGGTGACTGACGTGATCCCCGGGGAGAATTTTCTATCTCCCATCCAATCATCTTTTTGAGACGGTCTGCATAGGGCATTTGTTTGAGGCCAGTAATCCTCTTTGTGAGGTATTTTTGCAGCCTTTCCAGTTGTTGTAGATGTCTTGTGAGGTACATGCCAAAAGGGCCATTGTACTCTATAATGGCTCTAATGAGTGACGAGCAGAGGGGAACAATGACCTATTTTTTCCTGGATGAGAAACCTTTTGTGATGAGGTGTGCCACATAGAAGGATTTCCTGACTACTGTGGCGATGTGATTATCAAAGGAGAGACTACTGTCCACCTATGTCCCAAGGTCTCTTATCACACTTTTGGTGTTAAGTAGACTACCACCTATGTGGTAGCTCATGGGTACATAGTTTTTACCAAAGGAGATGACAATGCACTTTTTGGCATTGAGCTTGAGGCCATGGCTTTGACACCAGGCATCTGTCTCAGTGAGGCCCTTTTGTAGGATGTCCACATCATTAGGAGTTTCAATTGTGGCTCCTAGTTTGCAGACATCTGTGAACTTTTTTAGCCAAAGACCTTCTGTGCTAGCCTGTACTTCAGAAAGGTGGAAACCAAACAGGAGAGGACCCAGGACTGAACCCTGTGGTACTCCACTTGTCACTGGTCTGAAGTCAGATTTGGAGTCTGCTACTTTCACAGTGTGGGTTCTGTCAGTGAGCCAGCTGGCAACCCATCTTGTGACATAGGGATTTATACCTAGTTTAGTGAGTTTATCTATAATTCCAGAGTGGGGGATGATGTCAAACGCCTTGGCGAGACCTAGAAAAAAAACTGTAAAATGCACCTCAAAGCATATAGAAGCCCCATGGAATCTGTGGAGTGACCCCTAGCTTAATGCAGTTATTTCCACCTCAGTTATTACAGTGTAGTCTTGGTCATTTAGAGTATGCTACAAGGATTCAGGATAAAACAAAGAAGAAAAACAAAGACTGAATTTCTTCCCTTAATCATGAGTTTTGTAAAGGCTATCATTGTTTATAAACCTTAGTTAAAAAATGTACCACAGATGGACATCTAGATATACATCATGGCTTCTTGCAACCCCCATACTCCAGCTTAATGCACGTCTTTACTACCCAGAGAGCAGTCTTCCCTACATAAAATGTGCTGAATGAAAGAATAAATGCAGGGAAAACTGAGAAGTAAAACAAATTGTGAAAAAAAGTGAAGAAAAAGGTAATTTGAATTGTGTACGTAGGCTGGGATGGGGATGCACCAGGTGATTTGTGGGATGTGTGTGTGTGGGGGGGGGGTCAGTGGGGGGGGGTGCCATAGAGCCCTTTTGTCTTGAGCTTCATTTGACCTAATACTTGCCCTGTTAAGTAAAAGGACAGAAGGAATGTTGTTTTTTTTTCTGACTCATCATTTTTGTGTCCTGAACTTGCTCACCCCTTTGCGTAATTCTCTTTTCACAGTGAGCACGTGCTCGTAATATCGAGACATATATCCAGAGGATTATAAGTGTAGAATTTGGAGAATGGGGTATTTTTTGTTTGAATGGAAAAGAAGAAGACTTACAATGGAATTTGATAGAAGCATTTAACCATTTAGTTGCTAAGTATGTTTTTAATGAATGTTATTCTTTTTTAAACCCCTTTATTAATTATCACATAAGACATAGACATGCATACATCAATACAAAAGAAAACAAACCATACTAACATTTTTTTCCATTTACACTTTATACATTATATGTTTTCTTTCTATGCAGCAACTGTCTTTAGTCTGACATTACATAAATCGCTCAGGTCCTGCTTTCCCCTTAAACATCCTCCTCCTGAACATTATTCTGCATGTATTTTTCCCACTAATTCCATTTATTTCTATGCAGTTTGCTCCTTCCCTTTTATAAAGATCCCTGCAGTAGTTATTTTCTCTCTTTTATAATATTCAATATTTAAATTATCATTTTAATTAGACATATAATATAATCAATGCACTTTTAAACTCCACCACACCACAGCAGCTCAAGATCATATAGTATTATATTGAATTAAACTTGCTTCTGTCCAGTTTTTCTTCTCTTGTTATACTGTAAAGCCTATATTTCTTACAACTAAAAAGTACATGTTTACTTCAATATCTTTAACACATACAACAGTTACTGAAAAGACTGGCACAACCCTGCATTTGCAAAAAAAAAAAAAAATAGGACCTGTTGGAGAGACAGGTATGTATCCCAGACAATGCCCCTTCTCTGGAATAGGCTCCCCATCCATGTGAATCAAAGTTCCTCCCTAACCCAATTCAGGTGTAACTTGGGCAACTAAATTGAGAACAGAATATTCATCCTTAGTTTGGTTTGGCACCTATATCTCTAATGGACACAGCTGCTTGCAAATGACTCATCTGGCTGGTTTCTGCTTGTAAATGTTTCATCTCCCAAGCCCCTGCTTACACTTTTTAAGCATACCAGAACTCATCAGAGATTTGGGATGCATGGTTAGGCTTAAAAGGGACTAGTCGTGGTTATCCTAGCACACACCTATAAAGCTATGAACACTCATTTAATATGGCTTTGACTGCACATTATACAAAGCTGTTTTGCAATGTAATATGTAGTTTATATCATGGAATGTTTTATACAAATACTTGTAAATATATATGCATGTCAGCAGATGTTCTGTGTTTTTCTGTATGTATTTGCCTAGCAGGTGTTTTGCTCATGTTACTACCCTATAATACAATTCATAGCTGACAAACCTGTTTACTAACCAGTGATACGGTAGCTGGTTATGTGCTTTCCAGAATCCTTAGCAGTTTTCATTTACAGATCCTGTTTGTATTACATTTCAGGGCACCTAGATAAAGCACCATTTTATATTAGATTATAGTCTCATTTTGACTGAATGTAACATGAGGCTGTCAGACAGTTATAAAATGCATACTAGCTAAGTAAGTTATTAAAAAAACACTGTGGTAAAGGCATACTTGTGCATCTGTATAGATGCATCTGAATGACAGGTTACATAAATGTAGCTATATAAGACTTATAGTAATGAGTGTTCAAATATATCTTCAAGAGAAAACAATTCTTATTTCAAGTATTCCATTTTTCATTGCATTAGTATTATGTTCTGTGTTCTTGCTAATCAGAATGCAGGATAATTGCTGGTTTTATGTAGAATGACAACAAAATGAAATAAATGACTAAATGATTGCATGATTAAAGTCACGTAGCAACTGTCAGTAAGCCTCTGTTACATCTATACATAGGTGCTGACACAAACCGAATGTTGTATGAGAGGGCAATTAACCTGAAGTCTGTCCATTTCAGTTAGCAATACTTGTCTAATACTTTCTGTACCTTGATGGGCAGGATGTCTTCAATGATTTTAGAAGGAAACAGATGATTCTGTGTCATTAGTGTCACCATATTAAACACTCACCACACTCAAATCATTTGCATTATTTTATTTTATCCTCCAAACGTAGAATAAAATGTTTGATACTTAGAATACTTTTAAAAGTATTAATGCTCACTTTTACTGAAAGGCTCATGGAAAGATGTGATTGTTTTCTATTAGTTTATTTATTTTTTCTTGAAAGTGGATCATATCCCAGCAGTGCCTGCTCCTTTTTTTCCACTTCCTCAGGCACAAGTTTTATTAAGCATTTAAATAAGTCAGTAATTTAAAGAATGGAGCTGTGTAATGTATCAGGATATGCAGTATGGCACAGACATTAAGAACAGTTGCTTAGAATGGTTGGTCTTTCTTTCGATCATGGTGTTCATTTTAGAAGTCTAATAAAAAGAACACATTTCCCTAAATAAATACAGATAACACAGACATTGTTCTACCTTTAGAAATAGATTTGGATGTCTGAAAATAATCAACCCGTCTTAAGTAATTAAGGAGCTTGCAAAATCAAAGATGTTTTCTGGTAATAATCCAGTTCTGGGAGTAGTTGTTAACTAACAATCCAGACAGATATTTGACTATTTAGTTAATCCTAATTTATTTAGTGACCACTGCACAGTTTCATACTTTTTTTTTGTTTTGTTTTTTTTACACCATTAAAATACCAGCACATATTTCCCCAAACAACACTCTGTCACTACAAATTACTCTGAACAAAGTCTGCCTTTTTCTGTACCCTAGATATTCAGAAACACTATTGCTTTTCCTTGCAAAGAGCTGATTAGCTCATAGTAACAGCCAAAGATAAGTTATTGTTGAATATAACTGTTGTATGTCATTGGCAAACCCATCTCCTCCTTAAAGGCGAACTCTCTGTTTAGAGAACTAAATTATATGGTATGTGAATGCAGTACCTCCTAAGATGACTCATCATTTAAGAGAAACAAATGTTCTTGGTTTTTTGGCTATCATACTCATAAGGTTAAGGAAATAAATAAGGTCTGCAGCGAATGGAAGACCACATAGCACCAAATTTACTGAAATAAGCTTCAGAAATTGTAGTGGAAGGGTGACATTTGAGCAAGGCTACAAATACTACCCATCTAAGGAATCAGCACCAGCTGTGTCCATCTTGGACAGGGGCAATAGGTGGTGATTTTAGTGTATGCTTGAATCAGACACCCTTGGGAACGTGTTGAACTCGGCTAGGCTTGTAGCGTAGTAACTTCCTATGATCCTATGATCCTATGATAAAGTCTAAGCAATTTTAAAGATGTATCAAAAAACTAGCCAAAACCAACCAAGCATAGCTGCCTGCCTCCAAAATTTGGCCTCAACATTATACACCAATAGCAAGACCTAGGGGTATGAAATCACATAATGAATGTTATTATGCCTTATATTCAGACTGGAAGTTATTCAAACTTGAGATTGCCCCATGCTAATTACAAGGAGGTTGGCAAAGAATAGTCACGACCAATCCCTTGTGGGGTTATAGAAACAACTGTGACTTGATTGACTGAGTTAATATAGAGCACACACTGCTTAAACTAATGAGCTACACTCTAAAATTCTTAACATTCCCTTCCCTTGAATTTGTTGGGCTCTTGCTCACATAAACAACCTCTTCTCTACCTAAGCAGTCTGCCCTTGAATTAAATATGCTATGATTATTCTATTCTTTATGGTCCTCAGCCGTATGTCTGTACAGATCCATCTTTAACACTAGCTGTTTGCCATATTCCTGAAAGGCTTTTATGAAGAGATGCCTGACTTGATTATGTAACTAAATATGGTCTTCTGTTAAGGATGTAGACTGGTTCGGGAAAGACATTTGTGACCTTCACTGCTTGACCTTCTTTGCTTTTTTTCTATATTGCCAGTGGTAGTTTTGTGAATATGGAGAATAGTCTACTCAGTACTATTATTATTGTGGTCCTTAGTATAGTCTTCTAAACAGCACACTGTTGCATTTTCTTGACTGAGTCTAACAGCTGCAGCCATGTTGAATACTTGTGTATATGGGAGCGAAACTACCTAGCGGGCCATGCTTTCAAATTTGTAATCAGAGAAGCCAGCTATAACATTAATTTCTTTAACTCAGAAGTCTCTGATAAATCCACATTGGGACCCTTGTTCTTTCTACTTTTCATAAATAATATAGCAGAAGTACTCCCTGGTCTCCATTTCACTTTATATGATGTTTACTTTATTGAGATAATGAAAGGTCTGTTGCAAGTTTGCTAGAATTTTGATTCCTGATGTAAGGAATAGTCTGTGGTGAGGCTTAATTTCCTGACTTGAAGATTCAAATATATCATTAAAATGCCACCACATATTTCCTCAAACAACACTCTGCTGCTACTGCTGTAAATTGCTCTTAATAAAATCTGCCTTGTTTTTTGTACCCTGGATATTCAGAAAGACTACTGCCTTTCTTTCCAAAGAGGCAATTGGTTCATAGTAACAGCCAAAGACGAGTTCATAGTAACAGCCAAAGATGAGTTCTTGTTGAATGCTACTGATTTTGAACTACTGCACCAGCTGAATTGCCCACCTGTCACTAGTAAGCTGGTCATTGTTTTCCAGCAGCCTTCTTGCAGTCTACTGATCAAGGACATATGCACCTTAAAAATGCCCTTTCAACCTGGTTGCAGAAAAAGTTTTAGTAAAATTGTACCAGCTAATTGAATGCTCCACCTTGCAACATATGAGAAGAGTTGTCGCTAACCAAATTAAAGGCTAAACTCAAAGGTTAACTTTCAGATAGCTATAAATGCAGGTACTTTAAAAAAAGAAAGCATAGTCTTCCCATTTCTGATATTCTAACATTTCTGTGGTCCAATGAGTCATGACCTACTACAGTCTTTTGTTTGCAAATATCCAGGCATGATTGCTGTGTTTACTGGGTCTTAATAATTTTATCTTATGGCAGTTTTGATTCAAAAAATGGCCAAAAGTATATTTCTTAAAATGTGTTGCCTCTTTTGTTAGTTGGAGGCTCAGTGGTGCAGTGATAAGTATTGTCATCTCCCACCAAAAGGTCCTCTCATTTGAGTCTTAGCTGGGATACCTACTGTATGAAGTTTGCACATCTTTCAGTATTAGTGTAGATTTTCTTTGGGTACTCCAGTTTTTTGCTACCTCCAAATACATATAGTAGGTAGACTGTTGACTCTAAAATGTTCTTAGGTGTGCATGTAGGGTGTGTATAAGATGAAAGAAAGGTCTGGCAATCTACAGCCATTCCTTTCTTGCCTAGAGAACTCCTTGGATGGTATCATCTGTTCACAGTCACTGCAAGAGTTGGATGTGACTCATTCATGGGTTACTACTTATTCTTATCTAAAACTTTATTATGTTATGCTTCATTTTCATGTGACAGTTGCAATACAACTATATTCAAGTTTTTCTTGTTTATTATTATACCGTCATCTTATTATGCTATCATTTGTCACATTTGCTAGTGGCTCAGCTTACTGTTTGAAATGTTTAGTTTTGTGTTTCTGCTTCAGGTCACAGCTAAAAAAGGCCATTTGACTATTTCATTCACCCAGACATCAAACAGATAGATAGATAGATAGATAGATAGATAGATAGATAGATAGATAGATAGATAGATAGATAGATAGAATGAGGGACAGAGACATATGCAGGCACATATGATACATTTTCTACAACTGGGTTTTCCAAGTTTGCTCTAAGCAGCTGCATAGTGCTGATAGTAGTGGTACAGTGATTGTGTTTCTCAAAATAAAAACTTTGCGAGTAGGCAAAATATTACTTGACAGTATAGGAGGATTAAAGCTATTAAAAGCAAGCACTCAGATGTCAAGTACACTGTGACTGTGCTAAGATGAGAAACTTATAACATTCTTAAATAACTTCAAACAAGACATTGTTTCTTCTGTGAAGAGATTGGAATGTGTGTACCTCTTCTGCTGTCCCCTCAAAAATATGACAGGCTAGACAACTTTTTGCAGTGGAAACAATACTGTAGCTCTTGGTTAAATAGCTTAGATCAACTGTTTATAAGCCCTACCTCAATCCAAATTATTATGCATGTACTTGTCTTAACCCAACAATGGCTCTCGAAATATATACTATATGATTTAAAACTGAAATGAAAAAATTAAAAGCTATTCCAATGAATAGTATTCTGAAGGATAACATAAGAGCAGGCAGACAACCCATTCCCATAACTGGACAAACTAGAAGTCATCATATAATGCCCTCTTAAAGAATATGTTACACCATTCTGTACTAGAAAAAGGTATCTGAATCATTAAGAGCAAAGCAAGCCAAGGTAGATAATCTTACAAATTAGGCATAACCAGGCAATTCACAGAAGATTATATTTTTAATATTGCAAACATTAAAGTAATCATTTTTTTACATATAAAAACTATGATGCTTTCTGCTGTCCAAAACATTTTACCTCTACCAAGGATTTTTGTAAATGAAAAACACAATATTTAGATTTTTGGCTGAAGCAGAAGGCAGTGTCACAATTGATTTCCAAATGGATACCTCAGTGTATCAGTTGACATGATGTACACCTTACGTGTATTGATTAATAGCTCAATACACCACTACAAAATGTTCCCAGGCTAACCAAAAAATGGCATAACTTTTAGGAATACTTTTCTCTTCCCTATCCAGACAAGTAATAATTGTATAAATAATCTCAGAACAGGTATTCATAGTGACTGTTAAAAACTTCTAAAAACAAAATCCCATGACCTTTCTTTTTTTTCTTTCTTGAATTGTATCCTCATTGGGAAAAATCACTGCTAATGACCTAAACATGGACAGACGTGTATCATTCCCTGTTTCTTCTTAATCCCCCATTTATTTTTTTAAATGTAGATTGTAAGATGTTTGTAATGATTATTTCTTAGAACGCGTCTTAACTTTTTAACAAGAATATATTGCACGAGTGCTGGCCTGGGAAACACAAAATAATACAAAGAAAAGTATTCTATTAAATAATGCACCCAGAGTAAGTTTACCCAGAAGAGTTGTTAAACAAGTATTTCAAAGACTTGTCAGTGTTTTTTTTTTCTTTTTTGTTAAATGGACATTATATCATTTATATTATTTTAATTCTCCTTCATGTAGACATGATGCCTAGTATTTATGAACTATCTACAATGTAAGTTAAAACATTAGTTGAACTGTCATAATCTCTTTTAAATAGAAGTAGAATCAAGAAATTCAATTAATGCATTTCTCTTTCCAGTGTGCATATAACAGCACAGGCAATTTGGTAGTTATGAAATGATAGCATTATAAAGGATGGCATATTGTCCAAACTTTCATTATCGTCAGATGGCATTATAGTTTATCTCAAATTCTTATCACACGCTATAAACATCATAATAATACTTTTTATTAACTATTCTTCCTTACAACAAGGTGAATGTTAAACAATTAAATGGGATAACATAATGTTTAATATAAGAATTCTGTGCCTTTTAAGAAACTTTCAACACTTATGAAACAATTACTCATCAAAGAAAATATCAAATTAAAATGGGATATTATTCCAATCATCCTACAAGGAATATACATCATGCAAATAGTCATACCATAATACAACACTGTTGTATCCTAAAGCTTTTCAAGATCTGCATTTATGTACTTCTCAAGTGAAAATTACTAGATCAAAGCATAGTTGCTTGGAGGGGACTCATGCATCGGGATAATGCATTTTGGAGCTGCTTCTGTCCATTAGTACTACAGACACAAGTCCTGGGGTAAATTTCCAGTTTGCCATGCATTGATCAAGTTGCATTTGAATGTGGTCAGGGATGACCGTTGAAGAGTTTTGATGTATGTAGATGGAGAATCTGTTCAAGAGCAATGGTATCTCTGTGAAATATATCTGTGCCTCCAAATCATTCTGTTAATGTTGCAGAAAAAATCTAGGTCCCTGGATTTATTATTATTTCTCATACCATGTGACTTGTTGAGATAAGGTATGTCCATCAGTAATGGGTCAGAGGATGTCTTGTATGCTAGTCATAGGTCACCTCTTAGCAATCTGGAAGAGACTGAATATAGCTTTGAGGTGGTCCATGTAGAACTTATTGTTAAGACCTTCTATCCTTTTGGTAAGGTATCTCTGTGAGCATTTCAGTTGCTGTATGTGTCTGAACAGATACATGCCAAAAGAGTCATTATACACAACAATTTCCATAATGAGGGCTAAGTAAAAGAGGACAACAGCACCACTGGCTCTAGAAGCAATCCACTTGTTTATGAGCTATGTAAAATAGAAGGACTTCCTTACCACAGTGGGCACATGATGGTCAAGAATCAATTCACTGTCAACATAAGTTCTCAACTCCCAAACTACTCACTTAACTCTTAGGGGTGTGCCCTTAATGTGGTAGTTCCAAGGAGGAGTTGGCTTTCCAAAGGAATTAATAATGCACGTTTTTGACATTTAGATTTAGTCCATGAGTCTGGTACCAGTTATTTGTTTGGTAAAAGCCTTCCTGTAGGATGGCTGGGTCTTTTAGTTATTCAATTACTGCTTCTAGCTTGCAGTTATAAGCGTCCTTTTGTACTGGATTTTACTTCTGAGAAGTAGATGCCATACAAAAGAGGTCTTGGCACTGAACCCTGGGGGGAATCCACTGGTGAATGGTCTTTTTCTGGGGGTAGCTTTCCTTACTTCGATCTTCTGCATCTTATCTGTGATCCAGGTTTCAATCCAGTGGGTAACAAAGGGATTTATTCCTAGTTTATTAAGCTTTCCTACTATGCCTGAATGGGAGACTGTGTCAAATGCCTTGGCCAGATTGAGGATGGAGTTGTGTAATATTTTACCTTCATCTACTGCTCTGGTGACCTTTACAAAAACACATATCAGATGGAGTAAGCATGACTTGCCTTTGACAAATCCAAACTGAAATGGCTTCTGTATTTGGAGGTTCCTTGGAATTAATCAGTAAGGAAATACGGAAATAGTTTCCATAGCTTTGCATATGAAGTCAGTCAGACTTATTAGTCTGTAATTGCCAGGGTCCATGGGAGGCCCTCCCTTATACAGGGGAATAACCATTGCATCCCTCCATTCATGTGGAACAAAATGTGTATGGTGGCTAAAATTGAACACTGTTATCAAAGGTCTGACTAAATTCTGTTTCATAGTATTCAAGACACATCTTGAGATATTGTCAGGATCTACTGAAACAGTATTTTTGCTTCTGATAGTGCTTTCAGGACTTGGTCTTGTGTGATTGCTGTTGGCAAGTCAGTTTCAGATTTTCATGTGACATAGATTTTTGCAGTTTGCGAATGCGGAGATAAGGTAAAGTTTGAGCTGAATTTATCAGCCACTAGATCAGCAATAACTTCAAATTAGGTGGAGGTAACATTGTTTATAATCAGCTCAGTGTATTGTGGTGTTATGTTGGTGAGATTACAAACATAACTAAAAAAGACCTTGTGATCATCCTTCGCTCAAATATTGTTTTTATGTGCCCTTTTATCAGTAACATAGTTATGGAGTGGTAAATGAGGCATCCACCCTGGGCAAAAAGTAACAGGGGGCATGCTTGTCCATCCAAGACAGATTCTGATCAGTTTTAGTGCATATTGGCACTGTAGCACTCCCTCTGTGGTCTAAACTGTTATTGTAGCAACAGCTTGCCACATGTGTAGCAAGCGGTTTACCACACTATAAAAGAAAAAAATGTTTCTCTTCTTTTTTCAACTAAAATCTGAGCACTGTAGTGCTCCGAGTGAGATATAAACTGTGACATTTTCTGCAAGTCGTTGCTACAGTTTAAAAGAAATAAAAATATTTTGTTCTTTCTTTTTCTCCCCCTCATAAAAATCTAAGGCAGGAAGGTTGGGGCAGGGCATAGAAACAGGAGCTGATGGGATGCTACATCACAGACCCTTTTTGGTTTTGTCTTGTTTTGGTTATTGTTTACTCTTCTATTGCACAGCTGAGGCAAGAGGAAGGGGGCATGTATCTGGTCACCTGGTTGCTGTGCCAGTAAAAATATCAGTAGTGGACCTTTTTTTGTCTCTTCATGTTCACTCAAGCTGCATAAACTCCAGTCATCCAGTCTCCAAAAAGTCTGTTCTTTTTTTTTTCCATAATGAATCTTTATTGTTATATACTTTTCATACAAAATTATAAAATACAAACTACTAACTAACACTGTAACAATCACACCAAACAATATACAATATTTACAAGAATGCTTCCATATAAGACATTAGAAATATAAGAAAAACACAGGAATAATTAGTAAGTTTCCAATATTGAACAGTTTGATTAGACATTTCTCTCCAAATATAGCAATGATTATTACTATATTCAATTCAAAAGTTTTATGCTAATATAATATTAAATATCTGTTCCCAAATTTTCGGACTATTGATACCCTTACTATGTGAATTTAAAAGTAGTTTATGAGCTAGTATATGTTTTGTCGCCAACACTCTGAAATTTTGCCATGATGTTTTAGTTGGGTCTAGCCAATTTGAAGCTATATAAAGCTTCATTAGTAAGAAAATATTAATATGAACTATACTCTGTGATCTGGTAAGTTCCTTCGGAGGAATATGCAAAATCATAAATTTCCAACACAGTGTTGTACTTTGGTAGCCCACTTTCTGAAGTTGAATTTTAAGGGAATTCCACAGTTTGTATACACACTTACAGCTCCAGAACATATGAAGAAGATCAGCCGGTTGAGTTTTGCAGTATGGACATGTTGCAGAGTTTTTACAATTAAATTTATGCAGGGCAAGGCATGTATAATATGCATTATTCCAAATCATCAGCTGTGTATATAACAGTTTTTGAAGAGAAGTTGATTTAATAGTCAATTGAATTGCCTTTAACATATTACTTTTATCTGTCAATAATATTTTCTCTTCCCAATAATTTGATAACAAAACTTTACCTTGAAATTTAAGTTCTTTAATTAATTTATTTGTAACTGTTATACATTTAATATCCTGTTGGAGAGCTTGCAACACCTCAGAGCATTTATTTATAGTCTCTTCATCCAATTTAAAGTTTTGTAGGTAACTTATAGTAAATTTTCTAATTTGTCTAAGAATAATCAGGTAATTTTTAGGTAAATTGAATTCTTGTCTTATTTGGTTGGGCGATCGATCCAGATGTTTATATATATCGATCATAGTTAAATTCACAATTAATGGAAACTTCTTTAGATCAATTAATTGGTTGTTCAGCTTTACATTTGGGTTCCTGTGAAAGGGCTGAAAGACCATCATATGCTGAAGTAAATCCAATGATTGAAATAGACTCTGTAAAGATAATATTTCAGTTTTAATGTGTTCCACAATCCCATATACCTTCAGAATATCTTTACTTAGAAAGGGCATTGCTTTAGGATTAATGTTCAACTTTAGAATATATTGATAGTTCAGGGTTAGCCAAGTTGGTGCCCACTTAGTACTAGTTATCTCATGATTGGCCATTCTTAAAATCCTATTAGAATTCACAATCAGATAATATGTTTCAAAATTAGGCAACTCCAGACCTCCTTTACTTTTTGGGGTCATTAATTTGTCATAAGATACCCTAGTTTTCTTTGGCTCCCAAATAAATTTAGCCAAATCTTTATGAATTTGTTTAAAAAATGTTCTTGAAAGAGATAAATGGGCTGACCTAAAAATATACAGTATCCGTGGCAATACATTCATTTTTATAATAGAAACTTTTGCTAATACTGGCAAGTGCAAATCTTTCCATCTCACAAAATCAGAAACTATTTGTTCCCAAACTATTTTAATGTTATTGTTATAGACATCTTTATTATCTGTGGAAAACACCACACCAAGATATTTAATATTATCTTTGAATGTTACCTGCCCCACTAAAGGTAATAATGAGAAAGGTTTAGGTGTCTTTAAAGGGAATATATTGATTTTCCCCAAATTAATTTTATAGTTAGAAACCTCTGAAAAATCATTAACTGCTTTCAATATCTTCTCAGTGTCTGATATTGGAGATGCACAATAAATATTCAGATCATCAGCAAAAGCTGCCATTAATAGTTTAGTTCCATACATTATTGGGACATTATGATAAACCTTCTGCTTAATATATAAGAACAAGGGTTCAAGATAAATATTAAATAGTAAAGGGGACAAAGGACAACCCTGTCTCGTTCCCGACCTAATCTGTATTCTTTTGGAAAAACTTCTGTTAATATACAGTGTAGTATAAGGATTACTATATAAAATTTGTAAGATTTGAACAAATTCCGAGGATATATTAAAATAAGGTAAGAGATAAAACAGAAAATTTGTGTCTACCCTATCAAAGGCCTTCTGTGCATCTATTATAAGAGCATATATATTCAGATTATTTTGCTTTGCATGCACTATCATGGTATGTAATGAAAGGGTATTATCACTTGTTTGTCTACCTGTCATAAATCCAGCCTGTTCTTTAGATATTATATGAATCATGATTTTCTTCAATCTAAATGCTATAATTGAGGTTAAAATTTTCATGTCTACGTTAATTAATGATATCGGTCTATAATTATCTGGATTCTGGGGATCTGAGTTAACTTTATGTATAAGAATAGTTTTAGAAGCATTAAGATGAGGATCATGAATTTTATTCCTAATTATATAGTTAAACACACCTGAAAGTATCTTACCGATAGACTCTGCAAACTTCTTGTAAAACTCCACTGTCAACCCATCAGGACCTGGTGATTTCTTTGGTTTCATATGCTCAATTATATATATTATTTCTTCTTCTGATATCGGTCTAACCAAATCATTTTGAAAATCCTCTCCTATTTTTGGAAACTTAATCAGGTGTAAACATTGTTCATAAACTGTATTAGAGGATATATCCTTCTGCCCCTTATAAATATTAGTATATATTTTTTCAAAGATATCAATAATATCTGCAGTTTTACGATATATCTTATTAAGTTGTATTTCTGAAATTTGCCCATTTGTTTTTGATTGATTAATGATCCTAGTCAGCACTCTCGATGGCATTTGAGCATGATTAGCATACTTAACTAGAGTCTTATAATCTTGAAATGTTACTCTAGAGTTTTGAATTAAGAAGAGATCCCTTTGACATTTAAGCAACTCTTTCTCTGTTTGCTCATTAAAGTTTAACATTAGCTCTTGATCGAGTAGTTTAATTTTGGATTCCAAGTTTTGAATGTCTTTATTTAATATTTTTTTTATAATAAGAGGCTTTTTGCAAAAGGACCCCTCTTATTTGAGCTTTAACTGCAGCCCATTCAATATCTGGGGCATTCTGATGTTTATTTAAACCACCCAGTAAATCTTTAAGGTAGTTTGAAATTTCTTGTAATATGTCGTCCTTATTTAGCAAGTTTGGATTCAGAGACCAATTATACCCTCTTTGTCATAAGATATCTTTTACTTCTTTAGCGAAACTCAGTGAAATTTTTGAGTGATCTGATAGATGTCTCGCATGTGTAACAACAGTAGGGTCTAAGTTAATCAATGATCTTGAAATCAGAAAAAAATCTATTCTGGACCACATTTTGTGACATGGGGAATAAAATGTAAAATTATTAGTACTATTATCATTATTTAAATAGTGAAAAGGGTCATATAATTGAAAATCTTCTTTTAAATCATTCAGTGCTAATACAGCATGCTTATTAAATGCTCTTTGTGGACAAGATCTATCCAACTTCGGATTTTGGTAAGCATTCCAGTCACCTTCCATAATTACATAGTGTCTATCGAATTGCGTTAAAATAGAATATAATGATGTTATAAATATTTGTTGGTTATTACATGGCACATAAATATTAAAAAGTACTATAGGTTTATCAAATAGGGTAGACGAGAGGGTGACATAACACCATCTCCCATCTTTATCTGAATTAGAGTCCAAAATCTTCTCTTTATATTGATCTTTAATAATTATAGCTACCCCCGCACTATTTGACTTACCTTCCGATGTTATTACTTCTCTGATCCATTTCTTTTTTTAATATCTGCCCATTGATCATTCATTAAATGAGTTTCTTGCAGTAAAATAAACCACTCCCTAGCCTGCAACAATACATGAAACAATAGTTTCCTCTTCTTCAAGTTCTGGAGCCCTTTAACATTCCATGAATCTAATTCCCACATTTCAAAGGTTGGCTATACAATAAAAGGCTTGGAGGGAAAACATAGGTAAACAGATACAATAATTTCAAAGTCATACATATAGTGGAAGCAATTCTTATATCCCATTCTACCCCAGTGCTTACCCACTCTAACCCCGGACCAGGATAAATATAGGTGTTATATAACATGTAATACCTAAGGTGTACAGAAAAAATATATATATAAAACACTACATTATATAGTTTAAAATGTGTTCCATAGTTAAGACCTATAAACTCTAACTTACTTATGACAAAGCCTAAACTAAGCATTCCCTAATGAACACTGCCTTGAACTACAACTCTATGGTTACCTATTATTTAAACAATTCAAACTGCACATATAATAAGACAGTACATATAAAATCTATTACAAAAAAGGGAATTTTTTCCTTTTCCTATACTGAGATTAGCTATCATACATAGTCCGCATGAGAGAGAAAGAAAGAAAAAAAATATATATATATACCTTTAAATAAATAAAAAACTGCTTAGTAATAGCCTTACTTATAAGTTCACTTTAACCTAAATTAATAATAAAACAAACTACTAACTAACTAAAGTAAAATATAGTACCCTCTATACACAGTACATTAATAACTATAATGACAACTACATTGTACTAACATAATAATATCCCTGCACCCTCTGTAACTACTATAATTATAAGATTTTAAGTAGCAGTTTTTAGGAAAGCATAACAAGTGTGTCTATGTGTTTAATTTACCAAACATCACGTTTTTTCACTGTTAAATAAGCAAAAGTAGTGTTCAAACCGTTCCCTTTGGATTCCCAAGGCAGGAAACACTATGAAATATTCGAGATGGGAGACCGCTTTAACAGACGGACACCCAGAAGTGTCACATCGAATTCGACCCCTCAACAGCATTTTAGGCATTTCCTGTCTTCCTCCTCGTCGAAAACAGTTCGTTTAAGCCATAAAATGTCGGAAAACGAGCACAGGTAATCCAGATAAGGAAAACAAACAATTTTCTTACTTTGAAAGGGGCCTGCAGCTTTTCACATGAAAACAAAGGATTACACAGACCTGGAGACACAGTAGATAATGGATCCCATCTCAGCAGCCTGCCAGTCTCAACAAAGGTTCAGTTCAAGTCTCTGATGCAGGTAAAGCCTTGAAAACTTTAAGAAACACAGTTTTAGCCTCATTTTTTGTAGAAACAGAATATTTGATTCCATCCATTGTAAAAATAAGCACATTAGGGTATTTCATTTGAAACTTAATTTGTTTATTAATGAGGAATTTGCAGTATGGAGACAAAGCCTGTCTTGCCTGTCTGACCTACATAGGCAAATCTTGTGACAAAGATATTTTATTATTTTCCCACATAATATAACCACCAGCTTGTTTTGCAGTAATAAGTATTTTACTTACATCTTGATAGTTGAGAGTTTTAGCATATACAGGTCTTGGAAAGTTAGATGCTTGTACCTCTCTCAGAGCTCTGTGTGCTCTTTCAATAACAATCTGTTTCATCCCCTCAGAGTTATTTAACAGCACTGCAAATATTTGTAGTATGGATGGAATTAGCTCATTATACTGGATAGATTCTGGAATCCCTCTGATGATAACATTGTTTCTTCTGGATCTTGCTTCTAAGTCTGTAAGCTTGTTTTGCATAGCCTGTATATCCAGATCATGTAGATTTGTTTTTTTTTCCAGTAAAGTTATTTTGTCCTCATTTTCCGAAATTCTAGCTTCCGTCTTATCCATTCTTTCCAGCAACTGAGTACATGTACTTCCAAATGACTGTATTTGATAAGTCAATTCTTTCAGTGCTTCTTGAATAGGCAGCAAAGCTCTTTTGATGTCTTCCATATTTAAAGGCTGATCAGGTTTAGCTTTAATGCCTGTTTTCTGTTGTTCCTGCATTTGGGTAATTCTTTGCCTTTTGGAAATCGCATATTTTTCAGGTGATTGTAATTCCGAAAGTTTGGTTTTAGTCGTAGTTGTCTCCATACTTTTAACTTCTTTAGACATCCTGTTAGTACACAAATCCTTACAGTATAGAAAGCACACGGTCCCTTTGTTTACTTCTCTCTGCAGAGCCAGCTAATCTATTGCAATCCAGTGAAATATATTCCTTTTTATCCATTTTTTCTCCTTAATATAGGATAATTAAGTGAAGATAAAATTATTTCTCGAAGATTTGATGTTAAAAACCTCGTGTTATCAACTCAGGGTTTTGAATTTTTCAGGTTAAATGGAGAGCTGCAGTTCAGCAGTGTTCACAGAACGGCAGCCATCTTTGAATTCCCAAGTCTGTTCTTTTTGAAATTCACATTCCTTCTTTTCACATCATTGGTATAGCACTCTAGGGAAAACCCATGAACTAATTAGAATAGTTTTCTTAGTTCCATTTTACCCTTAAATGCAGTCATGCATTTGCATCACTCACATTAAGTACAACATCTGAGAAAACATAACATTTTCATAACTAAATAATTACATCGACTGGCTCTTGTAAATTTGACTATTTAATTTAAAAATAGGTATGCAGTAATACTCAGTTTTTGAATTGTCTGCAAATCCATATTTTTTCTGTTTCCCTTCTGTGCTTTAGAAGGCTGTCTAATTGTGTATTTTAGGTCTGGTCAACTATCTAATGCTATTAGCTAGGTTGTCTGGTACTCTAGGTATCTTCTTAGAGTGGCACAACTCCTCATCCCATATTTGAGGACTAGAAAAACAAAAACAGGTCTGCAGAGGTTTTCTGTGTACCTGTGTATAGCAGTTACTAGCAACTTTGAATATTTCATTTGTAAAGGTGCTACCCTCAGTATTTCATAAATGAATGTCATTTCAGCACTTATGCCCCACTAGCATCTGATGAGTGTGCCTCCTAACAGCTTGTACCTGGGACAGCTGGACCCTTTGCTATGCCATACTTAGGAATCTGACCTAAAATATTTCATTCTATTAAGACAGAGGGCAGCTAACCAGAAGAAGATAACTTTCTTGTTCTAACTAGTATTATTTGGTTGGCAGTACATGCATAACTAAATTACATGCCTAGTCAGTTTGCAGCTATCTAAAATGATGTTACCAAATACTGAAGACATGTTGCCATCAATGTCAGTTTCCAAGAGTATATGCTTTGGTGCTGATCTTATTTGCAGCTTTTGAATATTACACTGAAACAGATGGTCCATGATTTATGTTATGACCACTTTAGTTAATGGCAGCATTAAAGAATACTTGCATGTTTTATGTATAGGAGACAAAATCCTGAGTGATAAGAAATGCATTGCTAGCACTTACTATTACCTTAAACAATGGTGAGTAATCCATTATTACCCCATTAATGGCAGATGTGTATTACATCCATAAGAAATGACCCAAAATAAGAACTGCGATCATTTTATGTGAATCTGCAAGTAGTATCATACACCCTACTGTCTTAAGCAATGCAAGAAAAGAAGAACAATAACAGTTGAAAGATGCTGGTAGAAAGCCTGCAGAAGAAAGGCACATGGATGGTACTGAAATTGTCATCAAGAATACACTAATAACCCAGCTTTAAAATTCATTCAAGTCATTAAATATCTATCTAACATCTGCAGGGGGACAGGGATGGCATAATGGATAATGTCTTTACCTCACAGCTGCAAGGGCAGGGTTTGATTTCAACCTCAGGTTATTGACTGGGCTTGTAATAGTCTATGGCCTGATACTCTAATATGAACCTCTGCATGTACATTCTGATAGTTAATGCTGATGATGACGTCAAAAACTGGTCCACATAAGTTTTGGCTAAATATATATTGTTTACCATCCCAAACATATGATTCACATCTTTGGAATGGTACCATATGGAAGCATTGATAACAAAAACAAGTGCAAGTTATGTTCTGTTATTAAATAAACTGTTTAATGAATGTGGGTGTTGAAAATGGAAATTAGAAATATTAGCTTCTGACAGAGAAATGTATGCAAGTATTATTTTAAGATATCCTTAATCAAAGCACACGCATGATTTGAATAGTCCTTTGTTCGACTTTGAGATAACATGGATATCCAGATCTCAAGGATGTTATGAAGAATCCATAAACAGTGTATTGAATGTCAGTTTAACAGCTGTGTACTAGATGTTTTAGTTATCTTAAGAACACTGAATAAAAGCGTAGCAAATTCAATACCTCATTCCTGGAAAGCCTCACAGATCCAAGAGCTCTTGCACCATTTCCAAACAGGACACTCTACTATCCCAGCATTTGACACTGCAAGAGACCTAAAGGTGTTCAGAACCACTATCTATGTAGCATGTGCTTAATTAATCAGCTACAGCAACTTGACTTCATGACAGCCTCTTTGCAAAAAAATTATTTGGATTCAGACGATTCAATGGGTCCTCAATTGGAAGAGAAGCAGATATGGATAACAGGGTGAAAAGCAAGGGTTTGATATACAGTTACACGACTGCATCATGTTGAAAGCTGTTTGACAGCAGTAGGAATGATTAGAAAGCAGAGAAAGGACAGAAAGGGTTATTTAGCTTTGTATGGAAATCAGCTTTTTCCTTTTGACTCAACATTTTCCTGACTCTGCATTGAATAATAAGTTAGCAGGGATGTTGTGAATAGGTGCTTCTGACCATGCAAAATTACTGATGCCAATATTTAGAAGAAGCTGCAGCAGCATGTAAGTTCAGCCAACATGGGGGTTTGACATATACTTTTCAGTCAGCTGTGCTAAGAGAAGAATGAGTATGGCTTTGCATGGGACACTATGCCACTGCATGCTACCAGAGAGCCTTACTGGGAGATGATGGTATAAAATGAGTGAAAGACCATGTCAAAGGAAAAATCAAAGATCAATGCAGCCAAGGTTCAGTTAAGGTTTCTTTATTCTTGTACAAGGAGACAAAAATGCAGTTCAGAAATTTGTCTGACATTATACAGGAAATACTTCATTATTATACTGTTCTGTAAGCCATTGCCCTCTAAGCTGACGTAGTCAAATATAACTCTAAGCATTGTTCTAAAACAGGTGTTTACTAAGTTTTTTCTGCTGATATAACAATTATAAATGTTCCCATGAGAAAGTTTTCTCAAAAACAGTATGGCCTTGCTGACCACCCATCTGTAACGATTTGGTGTTACAATTCGTGATTCTTTCTTACTTCGAACACAAAGCATATACTGTTTACAGCCTTTAGTTGTATCTAGTTCCTCTACAGCTGCAGTGCTCACTCAACATGAACAAGGTTATTTGCTTAAGTCTAATAACATTTCAGAATACTGTATTGTTCTATTTTCCTAATGCTATCAAAATCATCTGTTTCTCAGTGTATGAACAAGGTCATTCACTGAGCTGACCAGAAGCAAAGTGAGAAAGTACATGCAATTATTTTCAAGCCTGTAGTAGAATAAATGTGTTAACCCTTTTAGGCTTCTAATGCAGCAAGCATAATGCTAAAACATACATGAATACATATTTTACTATATATGTGAATACATATTTTTCTTACATTTCCCCCCTATTAACACTTTTATTCTCTTCAAAAGCATACACAGTTAATTTCTTCTCCCAACCTCTTCTACATGGGATTTGCGGTTAGGTGAGTCATTTAGTTTAAACTTCTGAAAGCATTTCATTTTCCAGCAATTTATCAACTTCAGTGTTTTGATACAAGGTTTCAGATACTGACATGTCTATCAATTCTTTAATCAGTTTTTTCATGCAGGGTATTCCACAACATGCACACACTCCCAACAGGAGTATCCCCACACAGACAGCTATTAATATGTTCATTATGAAGGTACCCCACCCCCCAAACAGATTCTGGAAAAAGTCCGTCAGTGGGTTGGGGCATGGTTTGGTCATGGCCGACACTTTCTGTATCACCTCAAGGTGGTCGTTTATCTCATGTTGATAATCAGGTATATACACACAACACTCTTCTTTGATTAAAGCGCACGTACCACCTCTCGCCGCTAGGGTGAAGTCGAGAGCCATATGGTTCTGGAGCACTACAGTTCTCATAGCATTCAGTTCATCAGTTATCAATTCAAGAGCAGAAAAAGTTGCATTACTCATTACTTCAAGAAGTAATCGATTTTGCTGCTCCATATGCTGGTAATATGCCTGCCCACGATATGACAGCATCACTCAAGTCCATGTGCGTCAGCTTGGTATCCACGGTATGATGGTCTTTCTAGCATGCCTCGATCCATCCCATTGGATTCTCAGGCTTTCTGACAGCTTTCTTGGCTACATCTCGGGTATTTCGAATATTTCCCTGAGGCAAAACTGCAGTGTGTCATATGGCCGGAACCAGGTACCCCAAAAAACAACTGCCGGACCAATTCTCAGGTAACCATTCATATGCTTTCTTACCACACACAAAATAACAATCCTCTACCTTAGTAGTTACTTTACTATGAAATGGCTGCCCTGCATGAAACATTTTCCTATCTATTACAGACAGTTGCTTAAAAAGTACAGGATTACATTGCACTTCATCAATAGTCTTATGCATGGACTCAAGAAATGAGTCATAATTCGAATTACAAACTGTATCCATTCTGTTTGCTTTGGTATAACATTTGTAATGTACAGTCACATTGCACCTGCTCCAACCCACTTGAATTGTGTCATTCTTATAAAAACATACAATTCCCTTTTGTGTCACAGGCAAATACAGTGCTACCTTATCATGTGCTTTGATAGCTACAGTCTCATAAACCAAATTTTCCCAGGTCTCATTGACCCCTAGGGGGACTGCAGTCATTAATAACCCCCGTATGCTGTTGGTATGGCTGTGCAAATCCAGCAATTTGAAACATTAAAAGTCTCAGCATACACACGTGTAATTGCCTGATAAGTGTTAAAGTTCGGGTGCCAGTCTATGGTCGGCTCATCACGTTTATTCAGTTCAGCTGGTGTGGCCGAAAAAGGATGGGCCACAGCAAAAAGATTATTGTTGTCAGTACAATTAACAGGATAACCATGCAATACTTCTGGGGTTGTTCTGCATTCTTGTTTGCTCTAGATTCTGTCATGTTTAGTCTTTCTGTGAAACAGCAAGATTTTTATCTAGCTCAAAGTTTTTGCAAAGTTTACAGTATGTCAAATGGATCCAAGAGGATTTCTCACCAATCTTGATTGCTGTGGGTGTCGACAAGAGGACCTGGTAGGGTCCTTCCCGTTTTGGCGAGGTCCAATTCCTTCGCTTGACAATCTTCACCCAGACCCAGTCGCCTGGGGCTACTGTCACTTCCAATGGTTGATTTGGCTCTTTACCTGAAACAGAAGACTGCAAAAGATGTTTAGAGTTCAGCATACGTCCCATATATCTTGCTAGTGTACCGTCTGCTTCCTGGTCTGTGGGCATGAGAGATTTCCACCGAGGGATATAGTATGCCCTCCCAAATATTATCTCAAAAGGGGTCAGTCCTTTCACATTCGGAACAGTTCTCATGCTCAACAGTGCCAGGGGCAAGCAGTACACCCAATTCTTTTGTGTATCTGACATCAACTTCCTAAGCTTGTTCTTTAAAATCCCATTGTGCCTCTCCACCAACCCTGCAGATTGAGGATGATATGCACAATGGTTTTTCAAAGAAATTCCAAAATATCTACTGAGTTGCTGTAAAGTTTGATTTACGAAATGTGTGCCATTGTCACTGTAGATCCTTTCCGGTATACCAAATCTAGGAATAATCTCTTTAACCAGAGCCTTTGCAACCGTAGCTGCATCTGGATTTTTAGTCGGAAAGGCTTCCATCCATTTGGAAAACATATCTACAATGACAAGACAGTAACATTTATTTTCACATTTACTCAATTCTATGAAATCCATACAAATAGTGTGAAACGGATATGGTGGTGTAGGGAAACTCCCTTGCTTGCACTTTAATGCCCCCTGTGCATGATGTTTGTTACAAGTGTGGCATGATAAACAAAATTTTTTTGTATAGTTTGTAAATCCGTATGTAGTGAATACCCGGTTGACTAACTGTACCATCCCCCCTGTTAAGACATGGCATTGCCCATGGCTCAACAAAGCTGCATATCTAAACAAATTAGATGGCAATATTGGTTTTCCTTCTTTGGAGATGTACAGTCCTTCCTTGAGGAATGCTCCTCACCTTACCCACTTTTGCTTTTCTGCCTGTGTAGTAAGTGTTTGCATTGTTTTCAACATTTCTAAGTCTAAAATCTCAGAAGGTTGTAATTCCTCATTCAAAAGAAAGGCTTCTGAAGCTGCTTGCTTTGCAGCTGTGTCAGCTCTCGCATTACCTTTTGAAATCCTATCTTGTTGCTTGGTATAAGCTATGCATTTACAAATAGCTACTTTCTGAGGTAACTGAATTGATTCTAACAAATCTAAAATAAACTGTGCATGATTAATCGGTTTGCCAGTAGATGTCACCATTCCTTGATTTTTCCACTGTTGCGCAAAAACATGTACAGTAGAAAAAGCATACTGGCTGTCTGTAGAAATGTTCACACATTTACCCTTTGCTAAGGTACATGCTCGTGTCAAGGCAATCAATTCTGCTGCTTGTGCAGATAAGCTATGTGGTAAAGATTTTGCTTCTATAATTTCAGTATCAGAAACTACTGCATATCCTGTTAGGTTCCGTCCTGTAGGACCCTTTCTGCATGAGCCATCCACGTAATATGTCACCTCGGCATCATCCAAGGGAACATCCATGAGATCTTTTCTGGGCAGTGTCTTTTGCTCAATTACCTGCAGGCAGCTGTGCGGTGTGCCATCTGCAGGAGTTGGAAGCAAAGTAGATGGATTCAAAGTTGTACAGCGATCAATTGTCATGTGAGGTTGGCTCAACAAGATAGTCATACAGGATAGATGCCTAGCAGGGGAAAGATATGCTACCTTCTCTTGCAGTAAAATAATCGCGACTGCATGAGGCACTCTCAATGTGAGAGGGTGGAATAATACTACTGAGGCTGAAGCCTGCACTGCTATTGTGGCTGAAACTACTGCTTGTACACAGTGGGGCAAAGACCACGCCACTGGGTCCAGTTGTGATGAGTAGTAAGCAATGGGGAGTTGCTTGTCCCCATGTTGTTGTGTCAATACTGATGTCATATAACCTTGCTTACAATCTACGGTTTGGAAGAAACGTTTATGATAGTTTGGTAATCCTAAAACTAATGAGGATACTATCAACCGTTTCAGTTTACAAAAAGCTAATTCTGCTTCTGGTGTCCATTGTATCAAATCTTGCGCTGCCATAGGCTTCTTAAAAATCAAGTTGGTTAACAGTGCAGATTCCAAAGCATAGTTTGGGATCCAGCTCCGACAAAAATTAGTTGTGCCAAGAAAAGACATCATCTCCTTCTTGGTTGTGGGTTTTGGTGCTTGTAAGATTGCTATTTTTCTGTCTTCATCTAATGTCCTACCCTCTGTGGATATTACATATCCAAGGTATTTAACTTGTTTTCTCCAATGCTGCAGTTTATCTTTGCTTACTTTGTGTCCTTCAGCGGCTAAGAATTTCAATAATGCTATAGTGTCTTCCTTGCAATCTTGCTGGGTGGTGGCTGCCAGCAGGATGTCATCAACATAAAGTAAAATCTGACTACCTTTCGGTGGGGTAAACCCTGCCAACTTACTTGCCATCTCTTGTGAGAATATCGTTGGACTTTCACAATATCGCTGTGGTAGTCACGTATATGTATACCGTTTCCCCTGAAATGTAAATGCAAACCAATACTGGCTGTCAGGGTGTATCGGTATTGAAAAGAATGCATTGCTAATATCTACCACAGAAAAATATTTTTGTTGAGGCTTTAGATCATTTAATAGGGTGTGTGGATCTGGCACCGAGGGTGCCCTTGATATTACTGCATCATTTACAGCTTGCAAATCTTGGACCATACGCCATTCTCCATTTGCTTTCTTAACCAGGAATAAGGGTGTGTTACATGGTGAATCAGGAGATTCCACCAGTATTCCTTCCTTAAGTAAAGCTGCTATGATAGGTTTAATACCTGCTTCTGCATCTTTTCTTAAGGGGTACTGCCTTTTTTGTGGTCTAAATGCTGACTTTGGCATGATGGTAACTGGTCCTGCTGTACGAATAAGTCCTACATCTGATTTCCCTGTTGACCAGAGAGTATCTGGTATGTCTAATAAAGCTTTTTCTTCCTCTTCTAATAAGAGTGCTTCTCAGCTGTCCCCGCTTGACTGCAAGTGTACAGCTGGGTGTGTCTGTGTTATCCAATTCAATTTCTGTCTTTGTACTCCTTGTTCTGATAGTTCTGACTCTGTCTCCTTTTCCCATTTTGTGACTTTTTCTCCTAGATCTGCCCATTTCATACTCTTGTCCTTAGTTAAACTAACATGTGGTAATCAATTTGATTTATACAGTGCAAAGAACTCCTGGGGCAACAAACAGCTAACTACACTGTTCCCTTTCATGTCCCAGTACAGATTACGCAATACTAATCTGTTTGCACGTTTTTTAAACAATGCTTGCTCATATTCTTTGTCAGGTCCTGGTGTATTACAATAATACAGAGTACAGTGCAACAGATGTTGTATGTCAATGCAAAGGGAGGGGAACTTACTGATAGCTACATTCATTAACTCTCCAGTTATTGCCCCAGAACCGGTCGTAACCAAGTCCTGGCTGTACCAATAAAATGTGTCACCCTCCGATTGCACTGAAAAGTATTAATTTGTCATTGTGCTTCCATACCCTGCATGGTTGGGATTACTGCTATGCCAAATAGTTGCATAAGATCTCTGCCCAAAAGGTTCACTGGGCATTTCTCAGAAACAACAATTTTATTTTTCTGGGTTAATTCTGAAACAGGATCTGTTATTGCAATATTATGGGAGAGAGGCTCCCGATACAGCTGTCCATTAGCTGCTTTCACTAATATGTAATCATGTGACTCTGAATTGTCCGGTAGTTTGGAGGGGTGTACCAGGGTTCGCGATGCCCCTGAGTCACACAGAAATTTGACTTTCCTCCCTTCTACCAGGAGTGTAACTTCTGGTTTCGTGTCAGCCAAATAGAGCTCCAAGCTCAATAAGGCTAGGTCTAATATTTCATTGTCTTCAGTATCAGTAGCTTCCTGCACTTCCTCTATTTCTCCTAACACATTCTCTGCTCTGTCTATCGCATTCTCATTTGTCCCTTCTTCGTTATTCCTATCCAGTGATTCTTGACTATCATATAGTCAGTTTTCACCCTCTTCATTTTTATCCTCCATAGCTGCTTTCTTATTTTTCTTGCAATCCCTTGCCATATGTCCCTTTTTACCTCATTTGAAACATTCCCCCCCTTTTCTTTCGCCCTTCAAAGTCCTCTGATTGCTGATCAGATTGTTTGTTTCCCTTGGCATTCTTCTTGCCCTTCTTTCCAGACTGTACTAAATAAATTTCTCTGTCATCTACAGCAAATACTTAGGCTTTCTTTTTCTTTTTGTTATTAAAATGTCTTTCGGCATGCCTAGCATATTCAAGCAGTGACTGTAATCTGCTTGTGCGATGATCTACCATATGCTTCTTAATAAAACTACTTATGGGTGCAATACTGCCTTTTAAAAATGCATTCTTTAACTGCTGCTCATATGGGGAATCTTGTGTCTGGTCTACAGGAATCTGCATTCCGCAATGGTTATTAAAACATTCTAATAATCTGGCATAATACCTATCAACAGTTTCACCTTCTTGTTGGATGCATTGATTAATGCAAGTCCAGTCTGCCCTAGGCTTCCATTTCTCAGAGATTCGGTCCGTTAGACCGTTCACTCTGTTGTCTAACTCTGCGCTGCTATGTGGGAGGGGTTTAAGCACAGCGTCACGGGGATTCCAGTCACCACTGATCATGTGCCAATCTGGTCCTACTATTTGTCTGACTACTTTTTCTACTTCCACTCCATTTAAGTGATAACTTAACCTCATACCTTTCAATCAAGTCTTCTAAAAACTTTCTAAAATTAACTTTTGGATGGGGAATTCCCTCTGTGGCTTTCCGGATATCTTCCGGTGTCCACGGTCCGTATACAAGGAGAGTTGGGTCCTGCCCTTCTTGTCCTGCCTGAGGGTTTGGTACTTCTATGAGTGGGCATATCTCCTCTAAAATCATAGATCGCAAATTTTTACCTATTTGATATAACTCAATATCCCCTCTCAAATTGCGTGTTCGAGACATAGTCTCGACAGGATCTCTGACAAACAGCTCTGCTTTTGTAACACCTCTACCTGACGGAACAGCAGGGTATCATGTGGGTGGACCTGCCTGTTCACTCACTTCATATTCTGGCAAGAGAAGCGGAGGAGGCAGAGGGGCTGATGCTATAACCAAGTTATTACCCTCTTTATCTAAAAACATTGCTTTTGAATTTTTATTTATTTGTTCCCTTCGGTTTGTTTCCTCAATCCACCTGTGTGCCTGAGGAATTCCTAATTTATGCTGTCTTTTTACTTGCCCTTTGGAATCAGTTTTGAGTTGTTTTAAAAGTTTGACAAGTAAGGATTTTTCTAGTTTACCATCAAATTCATATTTATTAACCCACTTTGTGTAGTACTTAATGTTATCGGCACGTCGTGACCGCATGTATTCTGCATCTTCGGTTAACGGCGGATTTTGGGGTCGTTTTGTACACTTATTACCCATTTTGTCCTAACCTTATGAATGTTATGTAACCCTTCTTATTTTTTAACGTGGTACCACGAAGATTTTATAGTCCTTTCAGACTACCTGCCTACTTATTCTGTTTCCCTGATCTATGACAAGATAGCAATTTTTCTGTCCCTGGATTTACACAAAAATCCTGACTGAACAAATACAATCAAGTCCCTGATCTAAAACAGAAAAAAAGTAGAATCACCTTACCTGAGCCTCAGCAATTGAGCACCCTGGTCCGATTGAAACCTGCCCATCAGCCGCAGATCAGAAAGTGGCCAGCCTCTGTTTATACGACAATTCAGTCGGAGGTCTTTTCGAACAAGAAGAACCGTTTTGGTAACTTCTTCCGTACGGATTCAAGCCACCAGGCCTGTCTGATCCGGGATAACCGAAAGGTTTCCGGTCAACGAAGGACCAACTTGTCAAAGGAAAAATCAAAGATCAATGGGTTCAGTTAAGGTTCCTTTATTCTTGTACAAGGAGACAAAAATGCAGTTCAGAAATTTGTCTGACATTATACCGGAAATACTTCATTATTATACTGTTCTGTAAGCCATTGCTCTCTAAGCTGATGTAGTCAAATATAACTCTAAGTATTGTTCTAAAACAGGTGTTTACTAAGTTTTTCTGCTGATATAACAATTATAAATGTTCCCATGAGAAAGTTTTCTCAAAAAAAGAGTGGCCTTGCTGACCACCGGTCTGTAACGATTTGGTGTTACAATTCGTGATTCTTTCTTACTTCGAACACAAAGCATATACTGATTACAGCCTTTAGTTTTATCTAGTTCCTCTACAGCTGCAGTGCTCACTCAACATGAACAAGGTTATTTGCTTAAGTCTAATAACATTTCAGAATACTGTATTGTTCTATTTTCCTAACGCTATCAAAATCATCTGTTTCTCAGTGTATGAACAAGGTCATTCACTGAGCTGACCAGAAGCAAAGTGAGAAAGTACATGCAATTATTTTCAAGCCTGTAGTAGAATAAATGTGTTAACCCTTTTAGGCTTCTAATGCAGCAAGCATAATGTTAAAACATATATGAATACATATTTTACTATATATGTGAATACATATTTTTCTTACAGACCACCTGATTCAAAAATAAACACCACTGAAACAAGTCTAAGGACAGTCAATGGTACAGTGATACATAGGATATGTGAAGATATTTCTGGGCAAAAATAATTTATTTACTAATGTTATTTTATAAATGTTATTATCTTGTTATCTTGTCGGACCACTGCTGGGCAAATGCTATTCACAGAGGGGCTAAGGGAGAATATTTCTGTGCATTTTTAAGCATATTAGATAAATCACTGTCCGTAAGTCAACAAGGCATTGTATGCAAATATAATTGCACAGATACACATATATAGATACAATTACAGAAGCAGTGTGTGTAACACTTCTAATTTTTCTACGAACCAGACATCACCATTTTCCAGACTATTGAAAGAAAAACTGACAATTCATCAGCATCTCCAAAGAATACTGCAGAAGGGCAGTGCTATTAAATGTCACATGACCCATTATTTTTGAAGTGTTAAAAACACAGCTAGCACTTTATAATTGATAGATTAGTAAGCCTTAGGTCAAAGCAAAAGTTTTTGTAGTTAAAATAATGATCATTACACACAAAGAGAAGACTTAATTAATCATGCAATTATGGCAGCACTTTGCCAGCTTGAATGGTATAGGGACCCATATCTAAAAATTGTAATCTCACTCTTTCTATTAGATAAAAAAACACTCCACATTGCAAATATAGTGCTCTTGCAGGCCCTATCAACCATTTTATTAGTGAATTCCATCATTAATGTGAAATCACTGTTGGAATATGTTATTAAATTCTGGACAGTTCTGTTTATATGTTAATCTATGTGTAAGATTTGAGGTTAAATCAATTTCTTTTACTAAGGATGTACATCTCAGATTCCTAAGGATAAAACATCCATGCTCTCTCAGAGTGGTTCCTTTGGAAAGGCAGCAATGGAACTGTAGGATCTGGTTAATTATTTGGCACGTCATTTTGTGGTGTTCTGATTAGTGACTACAAAATGAAAAGCTTAATGTCAGTCCTCAGCAGTTATGTTACACTCAGTCTCCTCAGCCAGGTACCATGCTGGTTAGCTTATGCAGCTCAGCTGTGTGTGAACTGGTATGGTCCTCCAGGCATAGCTTTTCATCAATATTAAATGAGGGCAAACAACAAGGCATGACTTACTTACAATGAAGGCAAATTTGGGGGTTGTGTAACATGTCTTCTTTTCAGATGAGGTTATCTTTCATATGCAGGTTTAAAGCCATGACTCATCTGCCATAGGTTTATCGTTATGCTAACCGTGAAGAGTGTAGTTGGAGTCTGCTTGGGCGCTGAGTGTAGTATTTTCTTGCCTGTTGATAATTGCTGAACTCCTATCTATCTATGTAGTAGGTGTATGCATGCCCAGTTTTGCCAGAGGAGACAATGCTACATTACGTGGCATTTAGTTTTATGCCATGGCCTTGGCACCACTTATTGGTCAGTGTTAGTACTACCTGAAGAATCTAAAAGCCAGATGGGTAGTTAATTGCAACTCCAAGTCTGCAGTAATCTGCAATGTTCATTGTGTTAGAGTCTTTTTTTTTGGGTTCCTCAACTCATCCATCCAGCTATTTTCTAGCTCACATCGACTAAATGTACCTCAGATAACTGAGGGTAACCAACTCTACCCAAGAAAAGGATTAGCAGTTGTTAATTTTCACTTTTTTTATCTGGTCCACTCTCCACTTGCCCTTCCCCAGGAGGCAAGAATTCCCACAGTTATCCCAATGCTTAAGGGTAGTATCCAAAATTAGTTGGCTTCATGCTTCAGCATATAATCACAATTATATGTCACAAAAATAACTTGATAAACAGAGTATTGCCAATAATAATACCAATAACATTATTTTACTACCTTATCACTGCAGTAATCTCCGAGGTGGTGGTGCTGGGGTAGCGTTGTTGCCTGACAGTAAGACGCTGTCCGGTTCGATTCTCAGCTAGAGCGTCTTCTGCGTGTAGCATGCGTGAATGGGTGTACCTTCATTGAAGGTTCTGCATCAGGGCTGGTAACTCGGCACATAAAAATCAACTACCAATCATTAGCGGACCGGAGTTCCGCTGTGGCGACCCCTAACCGGGAAAAGCTGAAAGACACAACAACATCACTGCAGTAATCTATTCACATTTGGCTGTTTTATTGCAGACAGATCATGCATACTTCCCCCATAAATGCTCATTCATTTTTACAAAATATCAATGTTTTTCAACACATTACATATAAAGGAGCAATAACACCAATGCAAGCAGCCAACCAATCATGGATGTCCTTTCTGACCAAAGACTGGGTCACCACAGTGATTCTACATAGCTGGCAGAATTGCCATGGTGGGCTGTCTCCACAGGCATACTAAATACAAATGCAGCATTTGGGGGAAGCAGTTAATTCTAATTAGCCATGTGCTTACCCCTAAAAATGACTATGAAAAGGGAATTACACAGTTGAACAGTTCAGAGAATGACTTGGCTGAGTTAGCATGGCCTGCTGTGTTAATTAACATGGCCAAAATGTTGCATTCATCCATTATTGTCAATGAGGTAGGAAATGTATCATTCTGTCAAAGACAGTTCAGTCAATCCTAAATCAAGAGAAAATGTTCAACTTAAAGCACTTTCAGCAAAAGTGAAGAATCTCCTTTTCTCCCCTATTGCATGACCTCAGAGTAGGTATATTTAAGTTCAGGAGGTGTGTGAGGGGTTGAAAAAAAGGATTTTTCTTACTCTTTTCTGAAAATGCTTTTGGCTAAACATTTTCACTGGATTTGTGATAGATGGAACTACAGTTAATGCATCGGGATGAATCAAATGATAGGGACTCCTTTACAAGTAACAGGTACGATTATGTAATATAAAGCAAATGTAGTGGTGTGAGGGGTGTTGTACATGTGTGGCAATGTCTGTGCATGTATGCAGGGGCATGAGTAGTCATGGATGACTGTGTGTGTGTGTGTGTGTGTGTGTGTGTGTGTGTGTGTGTGTGTGTGTGTGTGTGTGTGTGTGTGTGTGTGTGTGTGTGCTTGTATAGGTTAGTGTGTTCATGAGAGTGAGTGAGTGATGGAAGAGAGGTTTCATGTTGCTTGCATGTCTGTCTGATGTGTGTGTGTGTGTGTGTGTGTGTGTGTGTGTGTGTGTGTGTGTGTGTGTGTGTGTGTGTGTGTGTGTGTGTGGGATGCGGTGCATGTGAGTGTGTGTATGTGTATATAAATCTCTGCAAGTTTGTGAGAGAGTAAATAAGGGGGTTGAAGGTAGCAGTGTGACACATGGGTTGTTAGTGGTAATTATTGCCAAAAAGTATTGTTTAGCACTGGCACTAATTGCATCAGATTTATTAATATGCAAATTAGCCAATAATGAGGTCTTCTTAATTGTAGCTAAACTTGTGTATGAATTGCATTTTATGTGACCACTTAAACTGCAACATTTGGTCACTGTAGTTCCTGCTCTTATAAGCAGTACTTTTTGAATCTCAGGATACTTCTGGAATGAACATGAAATAATCTTTTAAAGCTTATGTTTGTTGACAGTGGTTTGTGTTTGGTGGTAACAACATGAGAAAATTCATACTAACTGAAACCTTTGCTTATCATGGCTCAGTGTTCCATAAATGACAAGATGCCCGATCTTTTATAATCTCACATATGAAGTCAAGGAAAATGACCAGCCGCATTACCGAGCCCTGTAGTGTTATGCAGGTAACCTTCATTTTGTCTAAAAGAATGCCATTTACCCTATGGTGGCTAGTGTCAAGCCAGTTTTTGTCCATGCTACCACCCAGTTTAACTTGCTTACTAATTCATTCTGATGTACTTTGTCAGATATTAAAATTGAAAAAATTTAAACAGAATGTAAAATGAAAAATGCCTTAAAACATTGTGGCATGAAGCAGAAAACAGGCTTTGCATACTATCTGGAATAAGTCTCCTACCACTTAATAATCAAATAAAACAATTACTGTAATTACAAAATGTAAATCTATTCCTTGTTTTCTGGAAAAAAACTATGTTCACTATGTTATTTGTCACCATTTAAAGGCAGATATTTCAAGAAGTTCCAGAATAAATGAAATTGTAAGTTACTGAAGTTAAATGCATATTAAAATCTCACTTTGTATGAGGTTCACAGCAAAGAAGGCGTGTTTTTCATATTTTGTGTATGGCATCTTACAGTAAGGATATATACATATATAGACACATACACATACACAAACAGACACACAAACACACACACATACACACACACACAGACACACACACACACACACACACACACACACACACACACACACACACACACACACACACACACACAAAATAAAAAAATCAAAATTCTAACTAAGTGCTAATCTTACCCTGACTTAGGAAAAGGCTCCATTCCCATCATAGATTAGAAACCTAAAACATATGGAGAAATAAAACAAAAAACCAGTAAACATATATGATCATAGGAGATTACTAGGCTATCGACCCAGAGGCATTTTAAGCCTAGCCAATTTCATCCCAATGTGATACCATAGAAATGCTAGTCAGCACCCAAGATTGCTTTTACTGACAACTGCCCATGTCCAATAAGAATTTATGGTGCCCCATCCCCTCGTCCAGGTTCCTCTTGAACAGTGTCATCTAGGTGCTCTGTTTCACATGAATTTGTAGCCTGTTCCAAAGACAAGGCAGTCGCTATGAGATAAATCTGTCCCTCCAACATGTCCTATTTAAGTCACAGGCCATATTTAGGACCCTGGAGCAGTAGTCCTAGTCCCACTTGATTTACAGATATGCAGCAAGTTCATTAGGTTTGGTGCTTGGATTGCTCTGTAGGCCAGGTATAAGTCTCCCCTAAGAAGTCTATATAACATGGTGCATAGTGACAGGGACTTAAGTCAATTTGTGTAAGGCACATGCTGAAGACCCCTTGATCTTCTTTGTTAGAAACCTGAGGTCTCTCTAATTGCCACAGGTGCTTAGTACAGTACATACAAAATGGGGTACTATACTTGATTATGGGCAGGATAAATACTCTCAAGGTGATGCCTTTACTAATCAAGTGTGCTACATAAAAAGCTTTCCTTACTACAGTAGACAAATGTTGGTCGAAGTTAAGGTCACAGTCAAGATGTGATCCCAGGTCTCTTACCACTTCATAGGTACTTAGGATATTGTTGTTGATTTGATAGTGTGAAGGGACATTATTTGTGCTGAAGGGAATGATGATGCATTTCCTTCCATTCTGTTTGAGACCGTGACTAATACACCAGTTGTTGGTCTGTATGAGACCCTCCTGGAGTATACTGACATAATTTCAGGATTCAATGATGAGACCTAGTCTTCTGCAAACTTGGTGTTCTACAACACCTTAGTGTTGACCTGAATGTTTGTGAAGTATATACCAAACAGTAGGGAGCCCAGCACTGACCCCTGTAACACCACACTGATAACAGGTCTGCTGGTTGATGTGGAGTCACCCACTTTAATAGTGTATATCCAGTTTGTGAGCCAGTTAGCAACCCATCTTAGAACAAAGTGGTTTAAATTCAATTTTCTAAGTTTATCAGTAATGCCTGAATGTGGGATTGTGTCAAAAGCCTTTCCCAAGTTGAGGTCTTATGTGTGCACAGATTTGCCCTTGTCAATGGCCTTGGTCACATTTTCAAAGAAATCCACTAGATTTAACAGGAAGGACCTGCCCTTCATGATGCTAAATTGGGTAGGAGCCAGGGTTTGGAGGTCACCTATGTCTTTATTATGTGGTCCATAATGATACATTCCATGGCCTTACTGATGAGGCTGGTCAGGCTTATGGGTCTGGAATTCCCTGCTGCTAGATCACCTTTATGGAGGGGAATAACTGTTGCTGTTCTCCATTCCCCAGGAACAAAGCCTGTGGTTAGGGTATGATTGAAAAGGGTACTCAGTGGTGATGCTAGTTAATGTTTAGCCTGTTTAGAAGACAGCCTGGGATGTTGTCTGGTACATATGCGCATATGGGTTTGTTTTTTTGTCTTGGACAAGGCTTTAAAGACCTGCTCTTTAGATATGGAGGGAAGATGGGAGTTTTAGGGAGGTTTGTTGTAAGATATATATATATATATATATATATATATATATATATATATATATATATATATATATATACATATACACACATATATACATATAGATATATACAGTTAAAGATTGTGTGTGATGGAGGGATTACTAAGAACTGAATTTCCTAAATGCCAGGTTAGGGTAGGTGGATTTAGAGAAATGAGCCTGCCCCAGGGGAAAATATGAGGAATAGTGGCATGAAAGGTGACTTGGGAAAAGATCTAGGATGAGGTCTGAGTTCACCCTAAGTGGTTTCCAAAAGTCAATTTGGAATTTTGCCTTGAGGTTGAAAGAAGCCTCTATATTTGTTTGGTAAATGTGGAAGCTGAAAGGAAATTGCAGTTGCTTGGAAGCTGTTAGGAAAACTAACTTATGCAGGATATCAAAGTATGTAAAGTTATTACCTTGAATAGGTACTACTTGTTATATTGTGAAAAGTCTATAAACTTTCTTTGGCTGAATGTTCCATTCATTACCTATTTCCCCAGAATTCTGAAAATTGAGAATTCTTTGCTTTCCAGTTAAAGTATTTAGAAACCTAGAGTGACAACACAGTTTAATTTATATAGACAACATTTTATTTTTTTACTCAAATATTTTTATTTAAAGCCATTAAAACATTATAATAATACAAACTATATATATATATATATATATATATATATATATATATATATATGTGTGTGTGTGTGTGTGTGTGTGTGTGTTAGAACATAAATTTGAATGTAAAATACAATAACTATTTACAGTATATACATATGCCTGAATAGTGTATGAGATATTTCCAAACTGGAAACAACAATTGCTTATAACATCATACACAATCTTAGAAAGAGTTAGATTTTCATTTGTAAAGTCTTGATGAGAGATTAAACTTTTATCCAAGGATTATTGATGAGGTTCTTCAAATAAATTCTAAGTTCTTTTGTTCTGGTTTCTATTTAGATATCATTTCTTTTAACAAAGTCAAGAAATCTTCAAAATTTGGAGAAGTAACAGAATTGCACTTTCTAGTGATACATTTTCTAGCAACTGCTAGAATTGTCCATAAAATATATGATTTGTTTTTATTCATAGTAAAACATTCATATATATTTAGAAAAATATTGTTTTGGTTAATGAAAATAAATCTGAAAATAAGGCTTTAATAAAATCATTAATATTTTTCCAGTATTGCTTTAGGTTAGGATAGTCATAAAAATATGAGTTAAAAGGGCTCTATGGAGACATTTCTAGGTAAAAAAATGCTTCAGTATTGAACACAAGATGTCGATTCATCAGAGGATAAAATCTTAGCTTTCTCCACTTGAGAATAATTAGAAGAGAGGCCTTTAGTTACAAAATTCCAGTGTGTATTAGTTAAAATAGTCTTATATATTTATTGGGATATCGTATAATTTGGATGTGATGTTATCAGTTTTATAATTGTTATGTAATATTTCAGATAGGTAGAAAATTAAAGAGAGTTGTTCCAGAAAAGTTGAGTTTTTAATATCTCTGCAAAGATATTGCATGTAGGTTAATATACTTTGTAATAATAACCAATCTTGTGATGATAAACCATATTCTTGAATAAGTTGTTGGGTGTCCAGTATGTTTAAATCTTTTATACAATGTTACCAGCAATTAAAATTATCTTCCCATGTATTAAGATGTTGAAATGTAATTTTTCTGGAAAATTCTTTGTGATTTTGAAAGGTATTAGTAGATCAATCCAGATTTTGGTATCTGTGTTAGATCTGACAAATTTCCTGAAGCTGTTGAAGATGTGGTTTAAAGAATTTGGCTTTGTAGGTTTAGTTATATTATACTGTACAATATAGCAAAGGAAATGCCAACATTTATTAGAAAGATTATTTAAAAATAATTTGGTCAAAAAAGTATTTTCATTTAATAATATTATAAGATGGATAAGGATCAATTCACGAGATCCTTAAATAATGATGTTCTAATGTATCTGTCAGTGTCTGGGAACTTTATACCACCTTGATCCCATGTTTTACTATGATACAGGTAAGCAATTCTGTTCCTATTAAGATACCATAAACCATTTATTAATAATTTATTTAATAAAGAATTTGTTTCCAGGAGAAATAGTAAGAGCTATAACAATGTAATGACTCTTTGGCAAAAGAACCATTTTTATCAACTGTAATCAATCTTCAAAATAAATGAACATGTTATTCCATTTATCTGTATAATTATTCATTAAAGATATAGTATTTTTGTAATTAATTCCTATTGTTTTTTTTTCTACAGTATTACATAAGACAATGCCCAAATAATTTAGGGAATTTTATTGTTCTCAAATGATGTTTTGATTATTAGTCTGATTTTTTAGTATATTATTAAGTATGATATGTTTAGATTTCTCTTTATTAAAATTAAGACCAGAAAGTCTTTGAAAATAATTAATTGTAGGATCTAACTCAGTGATTGCTAACCTTTTGGGTTTGGCATGTCAAAAGCCACTGACACAAAATAATTCACTGCACTTCACATGAGCAACACATGCAAAAGCAGTGTCTTTGGTAACTTGGGTGTTGGTGATCGCTGGTGTGTCACCCAAAATGCCATGGTGTGTGTCACCTTTGGCACACATGTCATAGATTTGCATTCACTGATCCAACTCATATAAAACTGATTGGAAGTTAGGTAAAGTAAGTAAAATGTCATCAGCAAAAAGTATTACTTTAGAGTTGTAATGCTTATAAACATTAATTGCTATAATCTTAGAACTATTTTGTATCTGGAAGGCAAAGACTTTAATGGCCAGTGCAAATAAAATAGGGGATACAGGGCAGCCATGCTTAGCATCTTTAGTTATGGGTATGCTTTGTGAATTGAAATAACCTAACTTGACATAAGTTAAATTGTTCTTATAAATTTTTTTAGCATAGAAATTAAAGAAGAAGGAAATGCTAATGAGGTCAATATTCCAAAAAGATAATCCCAGTTGAGAAAATAAAAGTTTTTTTCTATATCTAAACTAACAAGTAAAACTTCTTCATTCTCTCTATTTAAAAAAATCAATAAGTGTAAGAATTATTTTAATTTTATCATGAGTGTGTCCTTTGTAGAAAAATCCTGATTGATCATTATTTATAATTTCTGAGTGTGGTACTTTCATTCTGTCAACAAATATAGACATGAAGATTTTGTAATCATTGTTTAAGAGGGAAATGGGTCTATAGGAGCTACAAAGTTGTATGTCTTTATTAGTTTTAAGAATAGGCGTGATCAATTAGTATCTCCAGGATGGGGGAATGATATTTTGAGCGTGAACTTCAATCAAAGTTTTATGAAGTAAAGATATTATAGTTGAAGGCAACAGTTCATACATTTCTATAATAATGCCATCTGTACCAGGGGCTTTGTTAGGTTTAAACATCTTAATTTTATATTTAACTTTATCTGCCTTATCTTTCTTGGAGATTACCTATGAAATGATGGAAGATAGTTCTGTGTCAAGAGTATTTCTTGTTTATTACAGCTATAGTGTTTGGTGTAATGAAACCTAAAAGCTTTAAGAATAGCACTTATGTTGGAAACTGATTTGTTAGAACTTTCATGTAAATACATAGATAGTATTATTTGACTCAGATTGAATTCTGACTCTCACTGATAGTTTATGCATATGTTTTGGGGTTAAGGCATAAGAGTTTAATTTCAATCATTCTAACTCCGGGTTTGTTTTGTGTGTTAAAATATTTAAGTATTTCTTGTTCAGTTCGCTATGTTCTTCTTATCATCCGATGAAAGATGTGTAGATCTAGATTAATTGTTGAATGTTGCAATTGTAAATTTTGTATCTCTGAGTCCCAATTGTTTAGTCTATTTCTATAGAATGTGACAGTTTTGTCATATATGTAGGCTTTTAGAGCATCCCAGACTATTGCTAAATTAATATCAACTGCATGATTTGCTTCCAATAAGAACTGTAATTCTTTTAAAAGCCAAAGTTTAAAGTTTTTGATTTTAGTTATATAGGTAGGTATTCTAGTTATGAAAATTCAGTTAGTAAAATCAAGTTGGAACTTAAATGTGAGACAGTTTTGATCAGAAAGAGGACATGGGAGAATAGAAAAGAATGAGATTTTTAATGTTAAGTAATTGGAAACTAGAATCCTATCTATTCTTGTTTTTGTTTTAAATTTGTGATATATATGTGAAAAACATAATTAGTTATTGTTTTTAGAATTGTATGTATCATATAAGTTATGGGACTCCAGACCTTTTTAAATTGTTTTGCTATAGAAGTGAGTCTAGGTAGATGACCGTTTATGGTGTCTAAGCTATCTAAAATGCATTTGAAGTCTCCTTCCAATATAAGATTGCCATTGTAGGCATTAGTTATGAGATCAAGATGACATTTTGCTGTTGTTACTCCTAATCCTGCAAACCAATAAAGGTTAGCAAATGTCCAAATTCTGTTATTAAGCTTTAAAATAATAATGGTTGATAATCATTCTGGATCTTTATATTTATAAATAATTTGGGGATTAATAGCATTTTTCTTCCATAAAACTATGACACCCCCTCCTCTTAGATTTACATGAGGAATGAGGTAATGTTAAATAGTTATTTGGATTCCAAATATTTTTGCTATAGATTTAAAATGAGTTTCCTGTAAAAATACAACTTGTGATTTATTAACATTTAAGTATCTTAGCAAATGTGACATTTTCCTTGGATTGTTCGGACCATTGATATTTAGAGATTTTATAGTTAGATACATTGTTGTATACTAAAGTATTTAGGAATATAATAAGTAATGTCTGATGTTATAATCTCATAACTCTGTCTAATACTTGAAACATTTGAGTATTTGCAGATAAGTATACCATAGCTGAAATGACATTGGCTGTACTTGCAAAGTGTAGTATCATAAATTCAGGCCTATCTAAATGAAAAATAAAAAAGATTATGTAAAACATATAATCAGTGAAAATTTGAATTTCTAAAATCAAACATGGAATTATTAAAATTCTCAGTCTGATAGCTTAACTAGGATCTATCAGATTGCTTTCCATAACCATTATAACCATATCTAGCAGCTCTAAGTTCTATAACTGAGACATATAATTTAATTAAAATAATTCAAACAATTTTAACTAGTATAAATAATCATTTAAGTTATAAACATTTCAAACATCATAGATAATAAATAAATCTCGTTTTATGAAGGTATATAAGAGTGTATAAGTTCTGGTGATCAATAAAGATTATATTGGCTAGATGAAGCAGGTTACTGCACACAAAGAAGGAAACAGTTTTGTAGATATTGTAACCATTCAATTTCTATGTCTTTCCTTGTATAAGCCTTGTTGTTACTAAAGTCTGTTAGAAATGAATAAAAACATAAGTTATAAGAGGCATCTAAGCTATTAAGTATAGATTAAATTAAAGAAATTCACTGCTATGAAGCTGTATTTACCATGCTCACATTGTCATAGTTTGGGTAAATAAGCTGCTCAAGTTAACAGTTGCCTTTATGAGGCTAGGTTTGAACTAATCATAATGTAATTATTATCTAAGTGAAGTATTTAGCAAATCCAGCTCATGTTCTCACTTACCATCACTAAAGTTTGACTGTCACTTCTAAAGTTCTTTTAATCATTCGTAGTTTCTATAGTATCTGAAATTATATTCAAATGTTTTCATCCTGTGAAATTTCCACAACTGCAGAGCAATAGAGTCTGTAAAATTCACAGAGCCTTAACAAAAAAAACATAATCCACGATACTCGGACACCAACTAATCCACAAGAAATCTGCTAGACCGCTGAGTTCCTCTGTGCAAAAAGATTTTATTCAGATAAAACGCTTGTTTAAAAACACTTTTCATCCGACAGAATCGTTGGACTTCTTCAGACAAAAGAAAAATGTTTGATACCATTCAAATCATGTTTAAATAACCTCCGTCATGTCACCTGATTAACACATGAAACATTTTAAAGTTACAAATACTTAAAATTATTTAAACTGTTAATATAAAACTTAATGTTTTAAAACAAGACATATTGTATTAGCAGCAACCAGTTAAATTCAAATCATGCAAGCATAATAATTAATTCTGATAAAAAATGAATATAATGATAAAAAATAACATATACAAATTAATCATGAATGATAAGCCAGAAAAACAATATGAAAACAATAAAAAAATAATAATAATAATAATAATAATAAATCACCCATTCCCCCATTTCTAAAACTAGTAATAGACCAACAATAGACTAAATTCTCATATTTACATGATAATTTTAAATTTTAAAATATATATATATATATATATATATATATATATATATATATATATATATATATATATATATATATATATATATATATATATATATATATATATATATATATATATATATATATATATATATATATATATATATATATATATATATATATATATATATATATATATATATATATATATATATATATATATATATATATATATATATATATAGATATAGTTAGTCTATGCAATTCATCTTTCCAAACTTTTTAGTTTGAATAAGCACATTATTGAACACTTTTCGTTTAATCCCAGGTCCATATAGGCATTTAGTCGAATTTGCCACATTAATTCTATTTTTTCCAATATTAAATTAGATGGACAGATAAAAAGCGTTTTTAAACAAGCGTTTTATCTAAATAAAATCTTTTTGTACAGAGAAACTCAGCAGTCTAGCGGATTTCTTGTGGATTAAAAAAAAACATAATGTTCAAATCTTTGCAGCATTGCTATCTTATAAAAGAAAGACCAGGGACCCTACTTCTTACTCTCACCTGAAAGATATTTCAACATCACATGACATCAGAAATTATATCTCTGGCTGAATACTATGAAATCACAATGTGGGGGTACTATTTCAGAAGTGTAAGCACAGCAAAACATTCACCTTGAAATTCTTATATAACATGAATAGCTACTCTTAAAGCATCTAAACATATGCCTAAGGACAGTAATATATGCCTTTGTACTGCCTAAAAATGTATATTTTATCATACCTCAAGCCCACAATCATACCTCAGGTGATATAAAGTGCATGATTGCTTGCTTTTGCAGTTTTACTTGGTAAGATTAAAAAGAGTACCAAGATCTATTTGTGTTAAACTGTAATAGTTAGAGATAAAAATGAATTAAGCAGCTTAATTCTAAGAAAGAAAACTGCCTGTAAATAACACAAGGTAACTCTTTAATGATGTTTTTAAATAAATGAAAGCTGACCGTGATAGTTTTGTAATGCCAGGAGATCTCGGCTGGTGAACAAATAATTCCCCCTCTCTTCCTGTGTGTTACATGAAAAAAGTTTCCCAAGAGTTTCTCAAAGAACAGGTATGAAACTTTGCAATTTAAAATGACTCACGAGGCTCTTTGAGGTAAGAAAAGCTTCACCTCATGCTACTGAAGTGATTTTTAACTGTAAGACTGTGATTTGGAAGTGGTAAATATAAAAGAAAAAAACAGATTGTGAATGTCCGTGGCCATTTGCCAAGCATTTACATCAATGAAACATATCAGACAAATAAACTAAGCCATTTTTACTTGAAAAAACATAATGAAACTAATAATTACTCACATTTTACTAAAGTAAAGTTTGATTATGCTAGCTAATGTAATCATTTTATGTGAAACATTTTAAAGCAAACAAAGGAAAAGCAATTTATCAAAAGGAAACCCCACCAAGTTATAGTAATATCAAGCACTCAGTTTTCATATGCTTATGTATAAATTAAATCAGTTACCTGTAGTGTGCAGAGAGATTAGTTTTCCATTTTCATTTGGTATTGCTTGTTGTAATAATACCAGAAACATCATAGATGAATTGTAAAGGCAGTAAGTGCTTTGATTTAAAGATCTTGAGTAAAATAAACTGCACTACCTCCAATTAAATGTTAACAAGCAAGTAATTTACTAGTAGATGCTTTGAGAGATTTCTTGGAATTCATAGACATAGATGTAACATCAGTCTTTTGTTTCTTCTTTTTTGCATCTGTCCAAGTCTGTTTTTATTCCCTGGGGATCTCTTTAATGTAGAGGAAGAACAGTTGATATCTTCAGGAATGGAAATTATGTTGCTGTGTTTAGGCAGATGTTTCTTCTCAATTGCGAAAAGTTCTTGTTCCATGAGAAAGATGTATTTTGGTTCTTTCAGGGTATATAATTTGAGCCTTAATGTTTTGTTTTAAAAGTTTAACAAGGGGCCAACATTTTTCCTCATATCAAGAACCCTAGTTGAATAGCAATTGTCAAATCTGATGAGATTTTGATTGCATTTTAAAGAGACTTTCTTCCAGGCAGTCTTCAGAACAAGTTCTTTGTCTATAACTCTGGATCTCGATGGAGATGAGGAGGAAGTTGGTGCTGGCTTTCCTATTGCTCTATGAGCTAGTTCTATTCCATAGGGAAAAAAACTTCTTGGATATCTAAAATTTCATAGGTCCAATCTCTTAGGAAAGAAATAATGTCCTCTCATTCTGTTCTTTTCAGGGAGACAGAAAATTTTTATATTATACCTTCTTTCCCTGTTCTCTAGGTCATCAGGCTTATTCTGGAGCAAATTGTTTTGTTCAAGGATAAATTCGGTTTGTAGTTCCTTTTTTTAAGTCTCCCATCAATGTCAATTTAAGCAGTTTCTATATCCATTATTTAGGTAAATAGGTGTTTACTGGGCTAATGACCACAAGAATCTTTTTAAGACTAGCCATACATCCCAAATCTCTGATAAGTTAAGGTATCCTTGATAAGTGTAAGAAGGGGCTTAGGAGATGAAACATTTACAAGCAGAAGCCTGGGGGATGAGCCATTTACAGGTTGCCTGTGTCCATTAGAGACACAGACCCCAAACCAGGGATACATTTCCTGTTCACCATCCAATTGTCCAAGTTACACTTGGATTAGGTTAGGGAGGAACTCTGCTTCACATGGATGTGGAGCCTGTTCCATAAACAGGGTAGTCTTTGGGATACATACCTGTCTCTCCACCAGGTCCTATTTGTATCACAGGTAAGGTTTAAGTCTTTAGAATGGGAAGTTCTGGTGTTTGTTTTGTGGGTATGCAGGAGGTCCATCAGAGTGAAGTTTGACAATGCCCTTTACACCAGGCATAGAGCTCCCCTCAGCAGCCTTTAGGAGACAGAATACAGGGATAGGGCCTTCAGGTGATCTGCATAGGATATTTTACTTACTGTAAGGAATCTCTTTGGACGTTCCAAATGTTGGATATGTCTGGTTAGGTACATACCAAAGGGGCCTTGTAGTCAATGATAGGTCTGATGAATGCCAAACACAGGCAAACAATGACTTCCTTGGACATAGGTGCCATACCTTTGTTTATAAGTTGTACAACATAGAATGATTTCCTTATTACTGTAGACATGTGATGGTCAAAGGGTAGATTACTGTCTATGTGTGTCCCTAAGTCCCTCACTACTGAGTCAGCTCTAAGGGGTGTGCTGTCAATATGATAGTTACCAGGGATGGATGACTTCCTGAAGGATAATATTATTTATTTCTTGGCATTTAGTTTTAATCCATGGCTCTGACACCAGTTGTTTGTCTCTGTCAGCCCTTCCTGGAGAACATTTGTGTCAGTGCTGGATTCAACAACAGCTCCTAATTTGCAATCATCTGCAAATTTTGTCATCCAGGGACCACTGACACTGGCCTTAACTTCAGAGAAGTAAATGCCAAAAAGGAGCAGTCCAAGGACTGATCCCTGATGTACTCCATTTGTGAATGGCCTCTTTGTAGAGGTGGACTCCTAAATTCTTGCTTCCTGGTTCCTATCTGTGAGTCAGTTGGCTATCTGCTGGGTGACATATGGGTTTGTATCTAACCTCTTGAGTTTGTCAACAATGCCCAAGTTGGTATTGTGTCAAATGCCTTGGCAAATTTAAGGTAGGCAGTGTGAACCATTTTGCCCTCATCCATTGCTTTTGATGGAGTCTTCTACTCAGTCTTTTGTATCTGGAAAATAAATTATTTTGTTTTACCTCCTGTCTTACAACAATGCCCTTTTAATTATAAAAATGAATGCATGGTGATGGGGGTTCATGCAAAGCTTACAATAAACCACAACTCTGTAAACACATCCTATTCTACACTGAACAGGATGCTTAAAACAAAACCATGAGCCTACAGAAAAATCATAAATGCAGTTTGGTTTGATGATCAGGTATTTTAATAGTGTTTTCACATAGTTTAGCTCATTTTTTATACTATTGCCTAACTACAGAATTAAACTACACTTCTGATACTTAATGTAAGGGGCACAACTCTATTGTTAGGTTAATCTGTAAACTGGATGTGATACATCCCCTACAGGAGTTAACTGATACTTCCATGGGGACGATTTTAACAATGCAATATGACTAGCACTGCTTCTTGTTGTTATACAGTAGGATAATTAAAATAGCTGTTCTTTGTTTTTAAATTATGCCATTGAATCATGTGTCCTGTTTGTTGGGCCATTTTTTCTCCAGTTAGCACAGTGCCTGTGGAAATGACCAGCACCTTGCTTGTGCACATGTATATTTACAAACAAATGTATTTTAGCACAGAACAGCACTCATGCCACCAATAAAGTTGCTGTTGATTTGTTGAAAAATGTTTTTCAAGCAACAAATAAAACTTAAAAAAAATACTCATCATACTTCTTCAGATAAGTATGTTTTGATTCCCCCTTTAGCAGTGATAGTGATTTGCATGAGTATTTTTTTTTTTGATGTTGTTGAAATAGTTCTTACAGTGCCTGAAGAGATGAAGGCACCATCTGAATTTCTATGTTCAGTGCTGAGTCTGTTTAGGAATGCTTGGAGTTCTTCATGTTCATACAGATAAAGTATTCAATAATTTGACGAGAATTGTTCTTTGAGTAAGTCCACCAAAATTTGTAGTTTTGAAGTTTAAGCTATTATTAATACGTTGTTTTAAAAAAAATATTAGTAATCTTTAACTAGATTCCTATCTAAGTAAATAGTTTTACAGAGCTCTAAAATTGTGCTGCATTCAGATGGCCATCTTGCCTCCACCCCAGGCAACATTTTCTGTTGTGCTGATTGTAACATCCTGAAAGCAATGAGCTTCATTTTAATAAACCTGTAATTAAACCTGAGAATGTAGATTTTTGTGGCTGACCTCAATAACAAAACCAAATTAAATTTTTATAATGGTGGAGAATGTAGAACCTAAGTACAGTTTTGCCCACTTAATGTGGACTTTAAAACTTCCTTACCTGTGTGCGTTCTACCTGAGAAGAAATTGTCCACCTGTGCTTAATGAGTTTTGTATTGACTGTAAAGAGTCAGCCTTGTATTTTTTTCTTATTTCTGTCCTGATCAGTCTGAGGAACTTTGAAAATCATTTACAAATTAAAATTTTTGTGTGCATACAATGGTCCCTCTAAGTGCAGAGGATACTGATATAGTCTTCCCGCTGGGAAATGTGCTCTCAGGAAACTGGCCTTATTAACTGTGGGTACGCCAATGGGTGCATATTGCAACTGTCATTATGCTGCCTATAGCTTCTATTATAGATCCAGAATTGACAAAATAATTTAAAAAGTTGTGAAGTCTCCCACTGGCATTGGTGAACACCTGAAAATGGCAGAAAATAATACAACTGATACTTTTGCTATTAACCAACATCTACGACATGTTAAAATTACTGCAGCTCTACAAGAAAGGTATGTCACCACTAACCAATACTTTGTCACCCTGTGAATGCTGCAGCTCATCAGCAGCAACACCAACAAATCACCACTATGGTGAGCCAGCCAATAACACCACTGGAAACCTCAAAGACTTCAGTATTAATGTGGAAGATGAGGTATGCATAGATAGAGAACCAGACCAGAATTATGTAAAGCATAATCCCTTGAGAGACCAGTTGGTATAATGGTTAAGGTCTTCACCCCTTATGCACAAGTTATAAGGTTTGATCCTGATCTCTGCCCAGTCCCTGTATGAAACTCACATGTTCTCCCTGTGTCTCTGGGAGGTATCTACTGCCTCTCAAAGCATGCTGTTTCCATCTCAGACTCACCCAGGAATGGATTTGTGGGCAGCACCACAAACTCTAGATTGTGCCCTATATGGATAAGAGTTGTATAGATCAACGACTATGTACACATTATCCTCAAGATAGGAGAACCTGGATCACAGACTGTGTACCATGGTGCATTGGCAGAGCTAGCCACTTGATGGGGCTCTAATAGATTCAGTTATGTTGACTAATGTTGCCAAATGGGCTAAGGTATTTGCATGTAATAACTGAGTTGAAAACCTGGCTAACTCTGACCTCTGCCAGGGAACTCATCCTAATGGTGGGAGCAGTGTATGCCCCCCCTGTTGGCCAGTGTGTGCCCTCCTTAAAGTTCAGCAGCCATGAGTCAAAATGCTACTGGCTGGCATGTGTCTAGTGTGGTTATCTGAGATAGCTCTTTTGAGCAAAAGCTGGACAAAAAAAAAACAATCAACCTGACCAGCATAAAGTAAGAATTGCTACAATCATTGTAGGTTCACTGACAGGATGGAACCTGGAAGTGGATGATATGGTAAGGAGGTTGGATACCTTATGTATAGAGGAGACAAGGTGGAAGGGCAGTACACCAAAGCCACTTGGCTTGATTACTACAGACTACTACTCCAGAGGAGGACAGACTAATAATGGTGTTTGAATTGTGGTGAGGCATAGGCTTTAGAACACAGTAATGGATCATATTAGATTTAATGACAGACTCATCGCAAATAGACTCTAGTGTAAGCATAGGGCAGTACTCATAAATTATACCTATTCACCACAGCAGGGTTGAGATAGCAAGGAAAAGTGCATGTAGTCAACAGTTGCTGATAATGGGTGACCTGAATGCACATACTGGGACAGACAGAACAGGATATGGGGGACTGCCTGGGTCCACATCAGTGGGTAATCAGGAATAAAGGAGGACATGCCATTTAAGACCACTGTCTGGAAAATGGATTTATGATTGTCAGTGCATGGTTCAGCAACACAGACAGTCACAAGATCACATACAAGAGTGGCCAACATGAAACTGAGGTAGACTTCCTCCTAGTAAGAAAAATGCAGGAGAGTAGAAGCAGTGATTACAAAGTAATTGCCAGTGAAACAATAACCGCACAGCATAAATCACTGGCTCCCACAATCAGCTGCAGGCAGTGGTCTGACAAGGCTCTAAGGTCAACAAAGGCTAGGCTGAAGAATTGAAGCTGACTGGACAGAAAGTACAACATTTATGGAATTACTCAGGGCTCTAGCACCCCAAGAAAAGGAGGAAATAGATGGAGTTGAACAAGAATGGCAGCATATGTGAGGACTATAGAAATGATATGTGCCAGATATGCAAAAAAGATACATAAGGAAATTGGGTGGTGGAATGCAGAAGTGCAGGAAGTCATCAAAAGAAAGAAGGGATCCAGGGAAAAGTGGTAGACAGAAAAGACAGACTAGGCTAAACAGAAATACTGGTTGGCTCAAAACAATAGCAAAGAACAAGGTATTAGAGGCATTCTACCAACTTCTGGAAAGTGAATCAGTAGATGGCACAAAGAAACTATATCAAGTTGCAAGGCAAAGACAGAAAGATAAAGAAGATAGTCAGATTCCCTTCTTATGGGATGCCAACAATAACTTGCTCACCAGTCCACAGAGCATCAAAGACAGATGGAAGAAGTACTTCCAGCAGCTTCTTAATGAAGAAGACCACACAGAAGCTGTACTGCCCAAGACACAACTGAGGATAAAAGAAGAGGAGGAACCCACCATACGAGAAGTAAGGAAAATAAAGTCAGGGTAAGCAGCAGGGTCAGATGAGATCACTGCAGATACGATAATGATGTTTGGTGTGATAGGGAAGAGATGGCTCCTGTAGGTACTCATAGCAGTATGAAAAGAAAGGCATAACCCAGATGAGTGCAGAATAAGCATACCAGTGCTAGTGGTCAAGTTCAAAGGGGCATTCACAAGTGTGGATAGTGCAGAGATAACAAACTCCTGCCACATTGCATAATAGTTTTGGAAAAAATGAATGAGAAATGAATATGCAGAGTAGTAAAAAGTGTGATGAGCAGTTTGGATTCAGATCAGGATGCAGCACAACAGAAAACCAAACGACGCTACCAACATACTAATGGCACCAATAATTTAAAGAAAGATGACAGACATCTTGCATCTCTCCATTTCAGAAGCAAATATAAATTACCTTGTGGGGTAGAATTGTTACAATAAAGTTCAGTAATAAGTCTGCACATTTTACACTGTCTCTTTGATATGTGTTTATTTTTAAATCATTTTTATCACTCCCTATTTTTAAATATGTTTTTGAGTAGTATCCCACATTCCTACTGGTAGTGGGAAAAGTTATATGCTATTTAGAATTCAAATGTTATGGTAATTAGCTGTCCAGATTTTTTTGGTTGGATCTACCAACTTTTTAAGGGTCTTTGTTCCTATTTTCAATATCTTCAGGCCAAGTGGTATGATTCTGTAGAAACAGATCCTTTTCAGGCTGTCTATTACAGTAACAACAGGCTTTGTTTTTAGGTCAGACTAATCTTTCAGCCTCTTTAGGGTTAAAGAACCACAAGGCTTCCTTTGTTATATAAGAATGATCCGTTTAACTTCTGCAGTTTTACTTCTCAATCCATGTATCTTGGTTAAGAATGGTTAAGAATACTCTAGTCCACTGCATAAAATTTAGAATATAATTCACTACACTACTAACACTCCTAATATGTAGCTCCAGGCCTAATATTCAAGTCATCCTGAATTTCCAGTATCAAGCTGGATTGACTGTTAACCCTGTTAATTGTAAGATCTGCTTAGAAGTAGCCGGTTACTTGGTCTATGTTAACAAGCCCATGAATAATGAAGCCACAATCTAAAAAAAAAACTTCACTAATTCAAAAAAAAAAAAAAAAATACAAAACAAAACAAAAAAAACAGGTTAAGGCTTTTATAGGCCTGGCATGCTATCACCACTGATTCATCCCTGTCTTTGTTACCACCACTTGCGCTCAGTTCAACCTCACTTAGTCAAGCTACACTGAAAGTTCAGTGAACGGTTCAAGCAGAATATGTCTTTAGGAAACTGAAACATCTGCTGTGTTTAGAACCCATATGGATAGCTTCAAACTTCTCCAAACAGCTATTCAGATGCACTGCTGCTGTGGAAGTGGATGTCACTTCAGTATTGTCTCAGAAGGAGAAGTACATCCCATAGGCTACATCACCAGAAAGCTTAGTAACACTGAGAAATGCTATTTGGTGATGCAAAGGAGAGTGTCTGGGAATGAAACACACCTTTACTCCCTCCCATCCTTTGATGTGGTACATTTTAAGATGACATCCTTCTATTACAAGACAGTAAATGTCACCTTCATCTCCAGAGCAAATACCAGTGGCTAACAGCCATGAAAAGGTCAACTTATTCCCTAGGTGCTCTTATTCCCAAAATACTAAGCAGCAGCTATTATGTACCTTTGAAACAGAAACTACCCATCCAGGACCAGATTTATTCCTGAAGAATTATTCAGGGTAAAGTTATTACATTAAGCAGACCTGCATATAAAACAGCTAGTGAAGAGCGTACCTTCTCCAAACTAGACCTAGCATTTTAGAGAAGATTCACACCTGAATTAGGGGACTTGGAATCTCTCAATGAGTTCAAAAAGATCTTCTCTGAACACCTGGATGAGGAAACTGAGGGTAAGTGCTTTAGGGACAATGTTTAACCTCAACATTCACTATCAAACAGTATAATACCTCCAGCAACAATAGAAACAGTAAAGTGCTGAATTCTAACAGCATGCTACCTCTAGCATGATAGTCTTTCCACTTTTGTTATACTAAATGTTGTCCTGCTTGTTTACTGAATGTTGAAATTCAAAATGGACTTTATGTATCTACTGTAAATATTTTAAACAACTTTAGTGTTACTGTTAACTCTATCTCTGCAATGTTTTTCTATAAATAAGGATCTGCAACACACATGTGTTTGTACCATGACATATTAAAAATATTTAATTTTGCATTTGTCGTTATGTATTGTATACTGTTTTTATATTTATGTTGTTTGCTTTTCTTTCTTCACTTTTGGGTTGTGGTTGGAAAAATCTACAGACCAGCCCACCTACATGGTTAGAAAATAGTAAATAACAAATATTATTTGCTAGAAAGAGAGTTTATACATATTACAGATCATAGCCCTTTTCACTGACTTTACAGACAGAAGGGCAGTAACTCTAAAGTTTCTTATTAGGCATCCAGCCCTAGAGTTGTAGAATTAAACATCATCTGAGCTCTGACTACCTCAAGCCAAATGGGTTATGTGAGGCATATAGTCCATCCACTCTACGTTCTTACCAATGGATCTACACTGGAGAGGCTAAATGTAGCAAAATGGTGACTGCTAAGGTTATAGAACACTGTGCTTTTAAGGCTAAGAGAGGAAGGCAAACAGGAGTAAGACAGGATAGAAACAGTAATCAGATGCAGAAAGAGATAATTCAGGCCCATTACATTGATGGGAGTTACATCTCCTAACTTTGTCACAACATGAGAAAGCCAGAAGGAGTCTACAGAGAGTGATGGACCAAGTTGAATAGTGACTAAGACAGAATGAGTCCCGGAGGTTATCCCTGAAGCCAAAAAGGATGAGGAATGATGTCCAGCATGTTATGCCTTAAAAGAATGTTTAGACTGACTGTTGAAAATACCTTTTTTAATGGGTAACAAGGCTGGAAGGTTTGTATATGACGTTCTGTTTTGGATTCTGAAAAGAATTTGATTAAATACTTATGTTGTTTCCTCATTCTGCTCTTTTGTTTGCAAGAAGCTGAACTTTTTCTTTTCAATATCTCTAAATACGACTACCTCAATAAAGATCTAATGAAGACAAGAGGGAGGACATACAGAATCCTCACAGAAGGCACCCCAGCTGAGAATCGAACCGGATAACCTTTTGCTGTGAGGCAACAATGTTAGCCACTGTACCACTGCACAGTCCAAGACGTTATAGAAAAGGCTTTTTTAAGGTATGTTGCATGTTAGGGTTAGGGGCATGGTTAGGGTTAGCACAAATTAATAAAATAGTTGGGGGATCACAAAGAAAACTCAACAGCAATACCTGGATCCTTTGCATTAATCATCACCATGACCTATTAAAAAAAAAGAAAAACTGAAGTAAATTTGAGTGCCATGATCTCATAGCTAAGACTATAATATTCATCTATTATGACTCTACAAGAAATTCATCCAGCTTGCATTTTAGTTTCTTTTCCATTATTTTACTTGGGACTTCCATGAGTGTGGTTGTCTTCTGATTGCACAGGTATATAACTATAATTTGCAAGGACAGCTTTACAACCCATTTATAGTCCACTGAGACCTCCCAGTTTCCAAGCCTTAAGTTAATAAATGCATAATCAGCTATTATCTCACCGTAATGTAGAAAACATACTGGTGATATTTTATAAAATCATGAGAAGCAAGACATCAGGTCAATGTTACACTGTGACAGTGTGGTGACTCAGAAACAGTGACACGTTCTTCATCTGCAATGTTAGTTGGTTTGCTAGGGAAGAAAGAACTTGTGAATGGTGCAAAACTAATACAGTTCTCTTCTCTCATTCTTTGTGGAGAGTGGCAAAGGAATAAAGTTTCATTGATGGGGTGTTGTTGGCAAACTGATTCTAAGAGAATATTGGTGGGGAGGTGATGGATTAATGCACAAGGCTACATAAAGAATCATGCTTGTGCCATTTGGACATTGTTTTGTGAGGCTGTCCATTATTCAAATGTAGTAAAAAGAAAGTACAAGGAAAAGAAAGATGAACTATCAAGGCATAAATCTTTGTTAACATCAGATCAATGTATTGTCACTATAGATGGACAAAGAAATAAAGTTTCCCTGGGATCTAGTTGTTGACTATGGACTATGAGTTCTATCAAGATCAATGCAGATTGAAATCCTGATTAATGTGTTATTGTATTATAAACTGATTCTATATTTCTTTTTTTTTTTTTTTTTCAATAATCATTTTTTATTATTTTTCACAACCATATTACAAATTCACACATTTCTGATCCTGTACCCACAGGTGGTGCTGTGTACAAAATGCTTACCATGACCATATTTGGTCATACTTGACTTTGGCTTTCAGTTGCACATTGAGGACAGGTTGAGGCAGGCATAAAACCTAAGCCCTGCTCAAGCTAACTATGTTGTGCATGTAGTATGCCAGACATTTCCAGCCATGTAGGTTCCAGCTGTGATCTAAATAAGACAGTGATGCCATTCTTAAAAGAAACCAGGAGGAATATAATTAGGATGCAGGAATGAACATAGGAATGAGAGTGATTAAAAAAAACAGAAGGTAGTCAGGTTTAGCATAAATTATTTGAATATGGTAAATCAATATGTTTCTGGCATGAGAAAGTAACTTAAAATTCAGTACTTGGTATTATTTCTGAATTCATTTTAATTAAGGGCAGAGACTATGTTAGCTATAACAGCAATAGCAACATCATAAAAACTGCTACTGGTAAGTACAAAAATATATTCAGAAGGAACAGCCTCAGTTTTACAGCTAGAAGTGTAGATTTCTTAACCGGAAGTGTTAAATAGTACTGCATCTTTCACTGAAACTTGCAGCAGCAAACTATGGAACTGGATAGTGTCTTGAACAAATTTGTATGGGTTAAACTCCAACAGCTTCTTCTATGGGACTATTTTTTTCTGTTCTCCTCCATGGACTGTAAAGAAAGAAGAAAATAGTTTCCTGTCTTTCACCAAACTTTCATGGCCTCTCTCCCAAGAAATCAAACAAGATAAAAAGAAATTACAAATCTAGTCCATGACTGTATGATGATGAAAAGCTGAGTCAGCGCCATTTGGAATTAATATAATACAGATTCATGCTTTATCATTGAATCAGTACTCTGAGGTACATCTTAGCAAAGTTAACTGACTGAAATATTGCCAGATCAAGCAAATTAGATAAGATGAACTTAAGTAGATGTTTTTTTTTGAGTGTTAGCACTCCTTTGCCTGTTACATCCTTCATCTATAACCCCTTTTTTCCTATTTTTGAACATTAGGTTGAGATGTCGCTTCAACAGTGACAATCATCTAGAGACAAGTTTCATACTGCTAGGTAGCTAGCCCTGCCGCTGTATTTCTTCTACACCATGCACTTGCATACAGACTCACACCTATGGCCAATTTAGAGTGTCCAGTCCACTTATTGCATGTCTTTGGAATTTGGGAGGAAGCAGAAGCACCTGGAGGAAACTCACACGGGCACAAGGAGGGCATGCAGACTCAGCACAGAAGACACCTCAAGCAAGAATTAAACATGGAAATCTCTTGCTGTGAGGTGACTACACCATCTTTGTTAGTTAAAAATTACAATACTGAAGCTGCATAGTCTTGCTAACAATGTAATAGCTAGTTTTCCCTCATTCTAGAAGTTTTATAGTTTTAATTATAACATGTAAACAACTGCTACAGCCTAAACACAGTATTTCATTCCTCGAAAGTGCATTTGCCTCCCTAAATAATGATCCACATTGATTCACATTTTTAAAATACATGACTAGGCAGTTTCTTCCCTTCATGGCACTTACATCCTAGTCATATTCCTTGGTGCACACCATGTTAGGGATGAGTGCAATCTCATAATACTTTCTTTGGGTGTTTGTCTCCCTTATTCTCATATCATTTTACTTATTACATCTGATAGTTTTCTGTCAATTTCTTGTCAAAGAAAACACACACGCAGCAGATAATAGCCTTTTTTATTTTACACCCACAGAGGCCATAAAGCTATTCATGTTCAAAAGTTACAGCTTTTTCACTGTATACTCTAATTAGAAGCTGCATTTTCCCTTCTTTGAAGGCCATGTACATATATTGAACCACTTGAATACTTAAGATGAATAAACCTGATAACCACCAAGATCAACTTCAATAATCAGCTAAGCTCTGCGAGCCAGGAAATCTGACTGACTTAAGGAAGGAATGTAGAAGGAAGGCATTTTTAAAGGCTACTTTATCTCAGCTATTTCTGCAAGGGCTTTTCAGAGATGATGTAACACATATGACAGAGTCAAATATGCAAGACTCAGTGCAAAAAAGTCACTCACATTTTTGCTAAAAATTCTGATTTCAGAGTATTTCTTTCTACATTTTTTAATAAGTGCATTGGACTGTGATCTCACAGCACAGACTATGGCACTGTAATCTTATTAGCTATACCCTCATCATGCATAAGGAGCAAGAAGTAGCTTTCTAAGAAAGTCAGATCACATCTCATACAAGCCCTGTGAGGACATTCAGGGTTAGAAAAAGTAAAATAGTAGCAAGAAGTTGCCATTATGTTGGCAGGTTTATATTGGGTAGAAATTCATTGCAAGATACAAGTTATATAATTTTCAGGGCTCCCCTATACATGCTTGAGGTGGAATTGCTGAAGTGTCAATAATCTGTAGAAAAAAAAGACAAATGGCATAATGTCAAATACTTTTATCCATAGGAAATCATTGAAAAGACAAATGGCATAATGTCTAATGCTTTTATCTATAGGAAATCATTGATGGTGTAATTTCTAATTGTGCACCAGCAATGACTCAGTTCATAATCAATATTTCTCCCTTCTTTGAGTTTGTGCAACTGTGGAGTTGATATATATATAAGTTATGGGGTGTAGGGAGCTTACCCCATGCAAAAAAATCAAGAAAAAAATATATAGTTTTTCATCTTTTTTAGATTTCAGGCATTTTTTTTTTGTTTGTTTTTTTTTTTTTGTTTATCATTTTGGAACATCACCTTTCAGGAAGTTGGCCTTTTATAGTAGAAAGATTTGTCATTTCCTTCATATAGTGCAGAAGGCTAGAGTTCTAGCTGGCTAAAAATAAATTAGACTTAGTTACTGGGCTTGGCCTGTCAATGAATGAACAAAGCTTATCACAGGATTACCTCTCAATCTGCACATCCAGAATTAGGCACAATGCAAAATAATAGGAAAACCCCAAATTAGGGACGCATTTTAAATACTGTTACTATAAATCAGAACTTTGTAAAATAATTCCCAGGTTTAGGAGTGTTAAAGCAAAACTCAAGGGGTGTCTCCCCTAAACATCTGGACAATTAAGTGGTACACTCTTGGCAGAGGACTGTTTTTTGGCTGTTTGTGGGATAGGGGAGGTCCAGAAATAAGCAACATATGCTCATGCAATAGAAACTCAGTGATGCAAGATCAGCTGAAGTGTGTCTTGTATTCCAGTCAAATGAAACGAAGAGGAAGAAGCTCGTACCCAGCTCAGGATCTTTGGAGCAAGATATTATACTGCACCTTTCATTCAAAAGGCAGAAAACAGAAGAGTATTACTAAGATGTCATAGTTACCACAAGATGACAGGTACAGTTCTAGATTTTTCCTCCCAGTCCCATTGACCTCCAAGACAAGAGAGGGTGAAAAATGAATGAACCTTTCAGCAATGCAGCTCAATGGTCATGAGGGAAGGGGAGGGACCAGAAAGCAATAATAAAAAAAAATAATAATTTAAAACAAGTAATATAAAAAAATAAAGCACTGAAGATGTGAAAGATGAAAAACCATAGTCCCTCACAAGACAAGCGGGGACAGCCCCAGAAAAATCACAAGCTCATTTACTTCCAGTGCTTTTGCCCAGTTTAGTAATATAACAATTTATTGTTACTTTTTGCAGCTGTGATTCAACAACTCATGCTGCAATGGCATGTCATGAATCTCTGAAATACACATGGCCTCATTTTGCTGTTGCACACTTGTGTGTTATATCTCTTGCTCTAATATTCTTATCTAAAAGTATTAGATCAGTTTTATCCTCTACATTGCAAAGTAACTTCTGCTTGAACTTCCATAGAAATGTGACATGCTGATATTAGTCCTGCTACAGTAAGATCATCTGTAACTATTTAAAACAGACTACCCTTACTGAAGCACAGTAAACCTTGAAGGTGGTATGTATCACTAATAGTCACTAAAGGTATTTAAATGAGAATTAAGGTGATGTCATCAAATGAATAATGTACGCTACTTCTCTAACTGATTAACACTTTCATCATATTCACTATCACAACAGCACTTTCAGGAAATGGTGCAAATGGAAAATACAATGCTAAACTATAAGTTAAAGTCTGTAATGCTAAATAGGAGATAATGATGTATATGCATTGACACTGACAACTCTCTTCTCCTACCACCCAACACTGCAGCCTGTGAGAGATGCACTTATATAGCCAAGCTGAAAGCCAAGCTCTCAACAGCCAAGACTGGACTAAAGAATCAAGAGGAGAAGGTTAACACCTGCACCACACCGCACTCAACACATAGTCCTTCAAAACCCACACTAGCAAAACCCACACATAGAAACACAAAGCACACACCCTCATTCATGGATGCTCTCAATAAAAATCTGCCCAAACAACGGAGACCTCCCAAGCTGAAACGCAGACAACCATCACCCCCAACACTATCCAAATGACACATACCCCACAAAATCAGTGCGCCACTCAACCTCAGCCCATAAGGCAGAACAACGTACCCAGCACACTAGTCATAGGTGACTCTATAGTCAGGCACACTGATCTCCCACTCACCAGGCTAAGCAAGGAGAAAGTTACTGTCAGCTGCCTGTCGGGTGCCAGGATCCACCACATAATGCACGCACTCAGGTCACTCCACAACAAGTACAAATATGATTCTGTCATTGTCCATGTTGGTGTGAATGACCTGAGACATACCTCCCCGGACTACATGAAAAGAAAAATGGAGGAACTCTCAGATCTTGTACCTCAGGCAGGTATGACCTGAGCCCTGAGTAGCATCCTGCCATCGCCCAGAATGATACCACAGTACAAGAACAAAATTATTGAATTCAAGAATTGGCTAAGCTTCTGGTGTCTTTCTAAGGGGATCAAGTATCTGTCTGCCTGGGACGACATGGTCGACAGACCACGATGCTTTACCAGAAATAGCCTGCACCTGTCGCCCCTAGGATTCTGGATACTGGTTAAGGCTCTTGCCATCCCTATAGTGCCTTTTTTAGGCAAGGTTCAAATGCCAAATTCACCACCATAACAGGTACAAGCAAGCAAACTCTGAGGGTAATGCTAGTCAATGCTAGAAATCTAAAGCTCAAAATGCACTCACTCGAGGCACTCCTTAAAATGGAGAACATCGACATCTGTGCAGTGACAGAGACCTGGTTCAAGGCTCCAAAGAGCACCCCTGCATTACTAGGCTATAATTCATACCACACCTTTCGGCCACCTAACCTGGACCGAAACACTAAAGGTGGAGGCGTGTACATATTCATTAAGGATATCCAAACCTCCAGGCTAGTTGCTCAACATAATGCATCTGAAATTATCCAAGTGCAACTAACACTGGGCAAGACGGCAATCCAGGTTATAGCTTGTTAAAGAGCCCCCACCATGCCCCAGGATTCCCACTCTTCATTTCTTAAGATACTGGAAAATATTAAGGTACAACCCAATACCTTAATTATGGGCGATTTCAACTACCCCACCATCAGCTGGGAAAACTACTCATGTACCAACTCATTCGCTCAACATTTTCTGGAATTCATAAATTGAAATGCCTTTGATCAGCGTGTCCACACCCCCGCCAGGGGCAGCAATATCCTGGACCTAGTCATTACCAATATAGCTAACCAGTGTTCCATGCCAGAGGTCAAATGCTCGCTGGTCATATCCAACCACAAGCTAATCACTCTAGGCATCCATATCCCACTCCCACCACCCATTAAGAAAACCACCATCAAAAACTACTCCAAAGCCAAATTCATGCTTCTTAAGACAGAAGTGGCAAATTTCACGACACCCATGAAGAATGAAAATAGAGGTACAAATGCTGAACCTTACACAAATGCACTGTATAAGCACATACACGAGTGCATGGATCGTGCCATCCCCAACAGAACTAAGACACTATCCTCCAAAAAAAGGAAGCCAATCTGGTGGTCCTCTGCCATATACAAACTCTACAACAGAAGGAAGAAGCTGTTGCAAAAAAGAGTAAAATCCCAAGATTGGAGGAACTCCCTGCTCAGCTTCAGCAAGCTGAGATCCCTCATAAAATCCTCCAAAGCCAGTTATGAAAATAAAATCACCACTGATTCCAAAGACAACCACAAAGCATTCTACAGCTACGTCAAGAATCTCAATGGCAACACTCAGATCTGCTCTGAGCTACAGCACAATGGCACTAAATCTACAGAACCAACCGATATTGACAACATCCTGGCAGATAGTGCTAACTCCAAAGGGCCCATCTTAATACTGGAAAAATGCAAAGCCCCTGTAATCATGGATGAACAAGTAAAGACTGCACTCTCCAAAGCCAAGAACACAGCATCCATGGGACCAAACAACATCCCAGGCTGCATACTGCATACACTACAGAACGAACTGGCACCCCACCTAAGTACCATGTTCAATCATAGCCTCACCTCAGGCTATGTGCCTACTGAATGGCACACAGCCATGGTTATCCCACTCCACAAAGGGTGTGCCACCACGGACCCTGGAAACTACCACCCCATTAGCCTGATGGGCCTGGTCTGCAAGGCCATGATACATATCATCTTGTAGCTTATAAATAAAGACATAGGTAACTTCCAAACCCTAGACCCCACTCAGTTTGGGTTTGTAAAAGGTATATCATGTCTACTAAACCTGATTGACTTCTTTGAAGCAGTCACCAGAGCCGTAGATGAGGGTAAGGTAGTGCACACAGCCTATCTTGACCTCGCCAAGGCTTTTGATAGCATCCCCCACTCTGGAATTATAGATAAACTCACTAAACTGGGCATAAATCCGTGTGTCACAAGATGAGTGGCCAACTGGCTCACTGATAGAACCCACACAGTAAAAGTAGCCGACTCCAAGTCCAACTTCAGACCAGTGATGAGTGGAGTACAACTGGATTCGGTCCTAGGTCCTCTCCTGTTCGGCATCTACTTCTCTGAAGTGCAGGCCAACACAGAAGGTCTTTGGCTAACAAAGTTTGCAGATGACTGCAAACTGGGAGCCATAACAGAATCACCTAATGATGTAGACATTCTACAAAAAGGCCTCACAGAGACAGATGGTTGGTGTCAAAGTCATGGCCTCAAGCTCAATGCCAAGAAGTGCATTGTCATCCCCTTTGGGAAAAGCTCAGTACCCATGAACTGCCACATAGGCGGTAGCTCACTAAACACTGGAAGTGTGATAAGAGACCTCAGGACACAGGTGGACAGTAGTCTCTCCTTTGATAACCACATCGCCACAGTAGTCAGGAAATCCTTCTATGTGACACACCTCATCAAAAAAGGGTTCTCCTCAAGAAAAACAGGAGGTCATTCTTCCTTTCTACTCATCCCTCATCAGACCAATTATAGAGTACAATGCCCCGTTTGGCATGTATCTCACAAGACACCTACAACAATTGGAATGGCCATGGAAATACCTCACTAAGAGGATTACTGGCCTCAAACAGATGCCATACGCAGACCGTCTCAAAAAACTCCAGCTCTACTCCATCGCATATTGCCTAATCAGAGACGATCTCTGCCCAACGTAAAAAGCTATGTCAAACCCAGAGCTGTTGAGCATGCTACACTTAAAGAAATCCCAATCTCTACATACCACACGCTTCAGGGACCTAAACTACAATAAACAGAACATGCTAGAGGGATAGATTCCTGTCCCAGAGATTTCCCATACTCTGGAACAAACTACCCATTCATGTCAAGCAAAGCTCCTCATTGCCCCTGTTTAAGAAAAATCTTGATGACTGAATGGGAAATTCACCCTGGGGATCACTTCTGCGTCACTGCTTGACAAGGGCACAAGAAAATAATTTTCTAGCGTGGCGAAAGCCAGGGAACCTTTTTAGCTAGGCTTATATAGGCCCCAGGGCTGATAGCCTAGTACCTACCTATGAACCTTTGAAAGGTAGAATACTAATAAATTCATTCTAGTAATAATGAAATATAAAAATACACACATGTAGTTTTTAGTCAGTGGATTGTACTTACTGGAAGAACACTGCTACGTCAAAACATAAGAGATAAGGAATTAGTAATAGCTGTCATTTGCACGCACTACATGCATATTTTTAACACAATGTACATGTTTTCAACATGAAATCCATACTCTAATAAATAATCAGTGGATGAACGAGAAAGACAGAAGACATTTATTTTATTTTTTAGACAGCATTTTTTCTGTTCCTACTACATTAATAGCACTTGAGATTCCCCCACCCCATCTATCTACCTAGTTCTCTGTTCTTTTCTATGGCTATTTACTTCAATTATGGCTCACTCACTCATATTGCACTATGTGTCTGCAATTTACCATGACTAGACGCATTTTAATTCATGCTCCTTCCTGTGTCTCTCTCTCTCTCTCTCTCTGTTTCTCATTCTTTCTCTCTTTCTCTCTCGCTCTCTATGTATTATGGTCATTAACCCTTAAATTAAACGACTGTTTTAAGGATTTTTTTTCATATTTCTCATTTTAATTTCTAAAATATCTTCATTACCAATGATTGGCTGGCCTAGAGAGACCAGAAATGAAATGCACTTGTGATGTTAAGAAAATCTGAGGCTTGAACAGAACCTTGCAACACCTACTCTTTCCCTATTTTACCCTCTTTCCACACAATAAGAACTTGCTCTCACCATTAAGTGAACATCCTCTGACTACTATATATTTCTTTTTAGCAGTCTTTCACCTTTAAATCAGTTTGATATGTACTCTCTTTAGTGCATTCATGTGTGCTCACCTCTTTTTTATGGTCGGGCCTAACTGAGGAAGAAACTACATCAGGAATGCACTGGTCATAGTAACAAGCATGTTAACAGAACTTGACAACAAGGAACCTTCTCTATCTCCCCCTGCTTTGCACTGGAAATGCACAACATCATAATCACATCCTCAGTTATAAAAGGTTTGTTCTTTATTCACTATTATCAAAGAAACATTTCACATTTCCATCAGCAAACTGAATTCTTCTTCATGTTACATGGCTGGCTTCAGGTGCCAGTGATATCTGAATACCTTCATGACATGGTACAAATACCACAAAAACATAGCACCACTGAAGTCATTTAGCTATCATCTCTAGCCGCAACGTATAAAGGAGGTTAATTCTAATGTCTGCAAAATGTGCTGATAAACGTGATAGCAGATAAGTCACATGTGTTCCTTGTCAATCATGAAAAAACTTTGCTTACTTTTAACTATAGTGCAAAATACATCAGAATGTCTGTTTTGCTCTTCTAGCATAGACAGAGAAGATCAAATTCTTATCATGTGAACCGATAATCAAACCAGCAATATATCTTTACAAATCTGATAATTAGGGCAGCATGAAGGGGGCTGCCTGGGTAACAAGCTGTTAGGGAATGTAATTGGCAGTTGCCAATGTGGTATGAATGGAGTATCAGCATTCATTTAGGAAGTCATGCCTAATGCTGTGACTTCTTAAAGTAATATATTTAGCAGCTAAGTGCATTAGTAACTAGCAAGGAGCTTGCATAAGCTGTTTTATAGTTCAAGAGTTCATTTTGCATTAACTTTGATGAAGACATTTTTGTAGGTGGCCTAGCTGTAGGCCTGTTACAAAGCCAACAATGTCTTAGCTGTATGCTCAAAAATATACATTCTGTAGACTGGTTGCTATCCAAGTACAGGATTAGTAATTTTTTATCCATACTCTCATGCAGCTAAAAGCCACGTAGGAGAACTCAAATGGAAAGGTCAAGATAATCACAGCTTTGAGAAATTAAAATGGGGATAATGGGCTCAAATTATATTTGATGGTGTAGACAAGCACAGAACATTCAACAAACTAAAAATAATTACAAAGACTGATCATGCTGAACCCACAGCGGGTCATTTACATGCTTTCTAAACTGCCTTCTTGAACAACTGCCCATCTCTTGAGTCTATATTTAAATGTGTAAATGTCACGCTGAACGGCTTTTATTTTATCATATGAACTTAAATAAATATTGATTCCAAAAAAGTCAAAGGTTACCGTTATTAATCTGCTGATGTGACTATTAGAGTAAAAGCAAAACTCCACAATTCAGTCACCCCATTTAAACAATGTATTTAGCCTTATGGTTAAAAACACAATGATATCTTACAGGGTAGTATTTTCAAAGGAAGAGATAGTAATGCAGTGCTGTAATATCAGTTATAAGTCAGGCAAATGGTGCATCAAGCCACATATTGTAGAGGATTGATAATTATTTTTATCAGAGAGCTGCGTTAAGGTTTCATATTACATTATTTATATAAATATGTGCCATAAGCGATGCTGCATTTTCTACTTTGTTTCACATGGGAATTACTGTTTTAAATATGAATTGACAGGACCTGATAGAAAAGAAAGGCCTATATATTTTTTCCCATGGGATATGCTATAAACTAGACTGTTTCCTACATAAACGGTGTCTATCAATGTTTTTATATCATTCCTTAATACAGTCAATCCCTTCCTGAGCTACTACTGCTACTAGTATAAAGGAACAATAGCTTTTGGAAAGCTGGAGTCGGAATAAAACCACAGTGCCTTGTCTGGTATGCAAGGTAACAGACATAAATATGCCAGCAGAATAGAATTAAACTTTGCTAGGCAGCATGTCACAAGCAGACACCTATTCCAAAAAGGACTAATTCACATGCTGTTTCACATGAGACACCTAAATATAAACCTGCTAGAAAAGCAGAAGTCAGACCAAGCTTAGTCTACTCCAGTACCAGTGAAGTGTTATGTTTCATTGTGTTACCAAGCAACAGATATTGTTTCACCATGTTTGTAAGTCTTGCTATAGTTTCTTGGCTCGGATCAGTACAAATGAGATTTTAGGTGTTCTCTTACTCCACTATTAAAGATATTTATTCCTCCTTCTCTTTTGCATGAACTTGAAAATAATTTGGTGAACATGCATTCAGATTTATTTATTTCCATTTATTCCGAGGAAAATACATCTGGGCAAAATTCCCTTTTCATTGGAAGCCCAGGGAGAAAAACTCCACAAAGAAACTGTATACAATGCAACACATACAAGCAACAGAATGCATGTCATACGTGATTATAATTGTAGTACAGAGCCATAAAGTATACATAAAAACCTGCAATTTTGTCATGTACATAGAAGAACATATGATTAGATTACTAGAATAATATATTATAGTAGATAGTACTTACTTAATTGTAAAGTGTTGATACAAAGTTTGTATTCATTACTATAATAACTATTAGTTTGATATAAAATATTGAAAATTTTAATATTTAGTGCTTAGACAGATGAGACAAGTGGAAAATTAAAAGGGTAAGATATAGTTATCAGAATGATAGGTATTACAGTTATTTAGTAATTATTACATTTTTATTTAAGAGGTATAATGCTAGAGAGTGGGTTCATGCAAATGAAGTTTAGGAGGCTGAAATGCAAAGGGTCAGAAAGATTTCCATATAATAGCATTATGACACAGAGAGGCAGTTTCTGCTAATTTAAGCAATAGTTTTATGCTTGATGTCATGATATTAGGCAGGGATTGACCAGGAGCACAGACAGGACTTATTGTCTCAGATGAATTTTGAAAATGTTTTGTTAGTCAATTTGTTTTAGTCAAGTAGCAGGAGTTTGAAAGTTTGGAGGCATAGCAAGAATAGAGTGAGTCTACACTAGTGCAGTTTTATTTGCTGGTGAATAGAATGATTCATCCTGAAATCTTAGAATCCCTACTGGGTAGTAGTGTTTTAGGGTGTTTTGTAGTACTAGAGAGTAATCAGGTTCATTATTAGGTTTTGGACAGCGTAAGTAGTTGTGAATAGGTTAGCTACTGTGGTTACTCAAACCAGTTTAGTTGTCTTAAAGTTGTGTAATAGTGCCTTTTGTAGGTAGATAGGTGTAAATCTGGCACTTTTGTTATAACAGCTGTCTGGCTTCATTCTTTAGGTGCTATGGAGGTTGATTAGGATGGGGTAAGCATAAAGTAGAGATGGGAATAAATAGGTTGTTGCAATGATTTTCTTAACGCTGTCTGTGAGGTTATGTTTACTTCTGTGTTATAAACCAAGTTTCTAGTGTTTTTTAACAGTTTGGAATAGGTGTTGATCAGATTTAACTGTTCATTAATCATGACTCCCAGTTGTTTAATCTGTCATACTGTTTCTATTTTAATGTGAAGTTTTTAGAGTGGATTTGTAATGATTATTTTTATCAAAGAACCAAAAGAAACTGGACTGAAAATGAAGGGCACCACAAAATAGACTCCTTTATTATATTAACGCCAAAACAAAAGCAAACAAGCATGTTCGTCCAAGTACCCCTCAGACTTCTTCAGATGTAACGGATAATTGAATACAAGTATGTCTCTATATATAACCATTAAGACAAATTGAACATGCTTATTCAATTAAAACAATACATTATATTTAAAGGACTAATATAATTTCCATCATACATACATCATAAAAACAATTTAAAAAATTTAAAACTGGTACACCTACAATTGAAAATAAAATTATGTAATCTTAAAAAATAGAAAGAAAAAATCTTATAAGAATATGCGTGCAATAAAAAAATGTATAAAAAAAACTTTTTACATGAAAAAACTTTTTGACTAGAGTTTGGCAGATGTGAGTTTTAACAAGGGAATCCAGGAAATATTGCCATTTAAACCTGAGGGTTTATTTGCCTCAAGTACAATCTGCCAGAAGGCCTCTCTGTATTCTAACTTGGATTCCCAAGGACTACCTCTCAAGTCCTTGGGAACTGTTTCAATCACAAAGAAGGAAAAGCTAGCATAGGCACAAAGTAATGTGTGCCTGAATAAGGCATTACTATTATTCCTTTTATTGACATCATTGATATGTTCGCAAATCCTGTGTTTCAGTTGCCTTTCAGTTTTTCCAACATAAAAGCCTTCACAGCCACCACAGGTAACTAAATAAACTAAACCCTGAGAGTTGCAGTTGGAATAAGAATGTGCAGTCAACAATTTCTGCCTGGCTGTGACCAGGACTTGTTCTTTTGTGCAATATAAACACACTGAGAACACGCCCCACATTTATATGTACTCCTCCTTTTGTTTGAAAAGACATTAAAATTGTTAGCGTCTTCTAGTAAATTTTTGATGTTATGTCCTCTCCTGAAAACTACCTTCACAGGTTTGTCTTTCAAGTTGGATAAGTCGGTAAATTCCAACAATCTACCCCATTCTCTCTCTACTATACTCTTGATCTGTTATGCATTTGCACTAAAACTATTAACAAATGTTCTACTGTAACCCAAATCAATTTGTATATGTTTACCCTGTTTATTAAGAAAACTGTCTCCAATTCCCAAGATCAGACTGTATTTATCCATCCTACCTTGAGTGACCTCCGTTCTAATGGCTAAGATACGTTCACTGGGATAAACCCTCTCCAAAAACATACCTTCTAGTGTAGTACATTCATTCTCGAAATCTACATCTAGAGATGTCATGTGACTTGTATGGACGTATTGCCCTTCACAATCTCTTTCTTCTGAAAAAGGTGGTGTGCGCTAGTAAAACTAATGTAAGTATTGGAGAAGATGGGTTTTCTGAAAATAGTGGACTTAAAACCCTGATCTATTTTATATATAGAGACATCCAAATAATTAATATTTTCTGTAGTAACTTGGTAAGTGAACTTAAGAAAGGTGGTAGTTTGGTTCAAATATTGAATAAATTCTTCTAAATATTCCAAACTCCTCACCCAAAAAATACAAATGTCATCTAGGTACCTAGCATATAGAGTACAAAACTTGGTGCAGCTACTAGCGTGCACATATTTTTGTTCCCACATAGGTAAAAATATATCTGCATAGGTGGGGGCACAACTGGCCCTCATGGCTACTCCTGTTTCTTGTTGAAAATACTCCCCCTCAAAAAACAAAAAGTTGGTTTTGAGGATGAGTTCATCCAGTTCCAAATAAAGGAATATATCACAATCCATGGCCCCTGGTCTCATTCTAAGACCTTCTTCCAACCAGGTTAGCCCTATATTACGAGGGATGACAGAAAATAAATCCACCACATCTACTGTAACAAACTTTAAGTGATGGGAAAAATGTTCAGACTTAACCCTGCTCAGAAATTCCCAAGAATCATTTAGTATGTAGGTTTCACCTCCCCATAAAAGTTTCAATTTCCAGTCCAAGTACTTGGCCAAAGGGGAACTTTTGAGCTTTCTGAAGCAACAATAGGTATAAGGGGGGGATCCTCTATACTCTTATGAACATTGGGTATCCCAAAGATGGAAGGTGCCCTAGGAGTGTTGTTTTCCAAATACTTGTAGGTTTCAAAATCTATGACCCCCTGATCAAATAGATCTTTGAGGGCCAAATCAATCTTCTTGTAAGAGATGTTGATCTCATTGATAGAAACCTTGCTGTACCTCGCATTATCCTGTAAAATGGAAAACATCTTGCCTTCATATAAAATTTTGTCCATGAGGATAATACCCCCCTCCCTTATCTAGTTCCATGACCTTGATCATGAGATTTAAACAAAATTGAGACAAAAGTTGTTTCTCATTAACATCCAAATTGGACCTTCCTTTGGTATATTTGAACATTTTCCTTATCTCCATTTCTATCACATTTTCCAAGTTCCATTACGGATGAATTGGTGGAATAAATGTGCTTGTTTTTTGGGAACGACTGAGCTGGATGTTAAAGAGCTCTTATCAAACATATTCTCCAAACTGAGTTTTCTAATGAACATTTTTAAGTCCAAGATAACCTGTGTGAGATTACTTTTTTTCATGGCAACAAACTTAAAACCTTCCATGAATAAATTTAAAAAAATCATCAGTAACCTCTAAACAACTGTAGTTGAAAATATGAAATCATTATTGACTAAATACCTTGAAATTATCCCCATGAAAGGAAGTCACAGTAGCAGCTAATTCTGGTAACAGTTCTCCCTGTACTCCACTTCCCTCTGATGATAGGTCCCCCTGTAAAAATGGTTATTGTTGTTATATTTGTTATGGAGTCTCTCAGATCTACATGGGAAGGAATCTTTGTAAACATGGTCAGCATTCTCACCAACAGACATATTGTGACTACCCTGATTGAATCTATCCTGAACTGAATGTTAATTATGAACTGTGTTCGAATTATTGTGTGAGCCACGCTCAGAGTTAAGTGTGTAATTTTGAAATCTAGGTAAGGGGTATTGTTTACCTTCCTTGTATTCCCTGGTATCCCTGTCAAGTTTTTTGTATTTTCTATTCAATATTTCTTCACATTTTTTATCAATACGAATCCTCAGCTCATAATATTTGTTTTTTTTTTCCTGCCTTGATGCCAAACAATAAATTGCTATTAACATGTGCATTATACATATCAATCTTTTCCTGTAAACTAATCATTTCATGCTCATTGTTTCTTACAATGGCCCTCAAAATGTCAAGGCCACAATTATCAAATATATTCAAAAGATCTTTGTGAAAGTCACTCCCATTTATAACATTGTTAGGATACTTATGTATCCAAAGCCCTTTAGGTACAATACGTAACTTTAAACACTCATTTAAATGCTCGAACAAACTACCATGGGGATAGGTCTGCAGGAAATTAAGAATAAAGTACACAGGATCCTATAGTCTGACCATCTTTCAACCAACTGACTCTGTCTTCTCTCAAGTGGAAGGAATGAGCTGATTAGACCCTCTAGTTAGGAATTAATGGCCCATAAGACTCTTGAGTAGAATGTAGGTGTTTTGACTTTTGCCTCCTGGACAAGAGAAAAGAATGGGTCAGATGGTAAATGGTAGGGGAGACTAACCCAGTCAACAAAGGATAAATAAAATAAAAGTTATATGAGCTGCAAGAAAAAACTCACAGTTAGTTTCCAGAAAGTGAAAACTACATTAAGAGATATAGCTTAAAAATACAGACTCCACACATTTAACTGTGGCTGTATAGGTGGTAGCTACTTTAGAAAAAACTGGAACATAAATTCAAATGAAAGACTAAAAGGTCTACTGGTACAAATGGCTGGTGACAAAGCTTATCCAAAATATAAGGTCATGTCAGGCTCAATTGGCTAGTTTTCAGGTGTGCAGGAATAATTATACCTGCAGCCCTCAAAAAATATAGCTTGAAATATTTAAAATATTTTTAAACTCAAAATTCTAGTACAGAAAAAGCACTTAAATATGCACACATAGCTAGGAGCTAACAAGAAGCTGAGTTTTACATCATCATCATCATCATCAGCCCCCTTTTTCCCATTTTTACATGGGTTCAGGTAATTGTGTTAACTGTCGCCAACTCTCTCGATTCAGTGTGCTCTATTGCCTTCTTCGACACTCATGCCTGACTGTCAAAGATCTCCTTTCACACAATCCATCCACCACTTTGCTAGATGTCCTTGTTTCCTCTTACCTTCTTCATGTCTGTCCCAAATATTCCTCACCAGATTGTCTTCTGCTTTTCCATAATCTGTTCTCTTTGATCTTTTTGCAATTGGAGCTACTTTGGCTTCTGCTCTTATGTCTTCATTTCTTCGTCTGTCTCACAGAGTGCATCCTACCACCCTTCTCAGGCACTTAATTTCCATCACCAATGGCTTCTTAATCTGCTCTGTCTTTACTGCCCAGGTTTCTGTACCATACAGTAGTACTGGTCACACCACTGTCTTGTACACCTTACTTTTCAGCTTCTTCAGCATTCTTCTGTCATAGACTATACCTGACACTCTATGCTAGTTATCTGCAGCCCCTCTGATTCTAGCTTTGACCTCTTCATTCAGACTTCCCTTCTCCTCAACCACTCTTCCCAGATACTTGAAGCTATTTACCTGTTCCACTATCTTCCCTTCTATCTCAGTTCTCAGCTTCTTCTGATTTCTCCAGTTTGCTGCCATTACCACTGTCTTATCTGTGCTTAGTTTCATCCCATGTCCCTTTAGTTTTGCATTCCATTGCTCTATACTTTGCTGGAGATCTTTCTCATAGTCTGCCTGTACTGCCACATCATCTGCATACAAAAACTTTGTTGATCAGTCCCCTCAAAACTGTTTGCTAATGTAGTCAATCACCAGTATGAACAGCAGTGAGCTCAGAGCTGAACCCTGGTGTTCACCTACTGCCACTGAGAACCCCTCTGTGAGGCTAAACACTGTTCGTACTTGATTCATTGGGTCCTTGTTCATAGCCTGCACTAATTCTACCAATGTTTCTGGGACTTTGAACCATCGGAGTACTGCCCAGATCAGCTTTCTTGGGACCCTGTCATATGCTTTCTCCCAGTCTGGGAATGCCCAGTTGGACTCTTTCTCATCTTTATCTTCTTCTCAGCTATCTGTCTAACTGCAAACACTGGGTGAGTTGTGCTACATCCTAATCTGAATCTGAACTGCTCATCTCCCATCTTATATTCTACTACTCTGTGTATCTGTTTATTAATCACCATCTACAGAACTTTCATGCAATGTGACAGGAGTTTGATTTCTCTGTAATACCCACTATCTGTTTTTTTTGTTATGTTTCTTTTTCTAAGAGACATCGGAGGAGGAAAACAACTCAGTGGATACCAAAGGGGGCTGAGCAAAGGCACCAAATCTCTTCCAACTGAAGCAACACTGAAGAGAGTTTTCCTCACTTTAGATGTTTTTTTTTGTTGCAAAACTCCTCAGCATCTTGCTTTAAGTCTAGAAAAAAGATCCAGCAGCTATGGTGTTTCTTATGTGCAAACTCCCTACCAGAGACACACCTGCCCTTTTTCACCCTTGACTTAAGGCTAATTTCTGAGTGCCCTAATGCTAGAAATAATGGCAGTGACTAAATACATAAATTATAAGTTTTTCCAATAGAGTGCCTGTCTAGAACCAGAAGTAGGCAGAACCATGTCCAGATGATGATTACTTTTCTTGATCCTGCAAAGATGAAAGTGTACATATTGAACTGTGATAAGAATGACCTAAGCTAGAAGGACAGCAGCTTTGTGCTGGTTGTATCTTGATGTCCCTTGGGAAGGATGACTGCTTCATCTACAGAAAAGGATTATGAACTTTTGAAGTCCAGACCTATGCCTAGGAACACATACAGTTAAGCCCCATTCATTAGGACTACTACAGCAGTGATCTAAAGAACAACATTAGTGGGTTTGAAAAGCTTGAGCTAAACATTTCTGTTGTACCAACCTCACTTACCCTCATACATCTCAGCCTCCTAGTTCAATAATTCTGGACAAAGCCAAGCAGAATGGGAGGACACAGGTTTAAAATTAGGAACAAATTTTAAATATTGCTGTTATATGCTTAGAAAGTTGCTAGAATAACATGATTTGCATTAGCTTGCATTTTCTGAAAGATATAAAGTCTGAACTTTAATGTTTGTCACTATTTAGTAGCTTCAACCTACAATGATTTGCCAAAAAACACAGTTTTGTTGGGAGACAGATCAATAATCTGAGGCAAAAATCAGATCATTATGAAAAATTCTCAACTTTTGATAGGTATGTTTACATTCACTCTCCCCAATTCCACTGCAGGCAACTGTACCTCTTTCTTGGCATGTTCTGGCACTGCAGTGGTTCATAGGTTCTTTGGTAAGTATTAAGCCAAAATCATTCTGCAGACCATTTCAAGCTTAGCCAAAAACTCTATTCAAAATTTCCTTCTAGCCTCAAGGTGGGCAAGACAAGATAAACAAGGAGAAAATGTGATGCTGCCCATCCGATTATCTGTGTTTACACTGAAGCTGGCAAGGGGGGCTTCACTACTTGATATGTAGTGGAATTTTGTTCTAGAGGTGCTGGATACACTGGATATGAATCTGTCATGCTAACATGTCTTATTTATTTGCTGATGAAGGTTTAATTCCTTTAGCTGAGTATTTGATGTACCATTAGTTTTGCAAAGGAATAGGAGGTCAGATAGGGTTGGCTCTTTTATGGCATGAAAGGCTAAACATAGATCTTCATTGAGGAGTCTGTACGAGACTGAGTACAGAGATAGGACTGTCACTCTCTCATAATGACTACATTTTTTGAGTTCACTGATCTTTTTAGTTAGGAATATCTGATGTCTCTCAAGCTGCATGATAAGTTTACATAAATGTTTGCTAAAAGGTGCATTATATTCAATAATGGGTTTGATAAGCTATGAATAAATTGGACTTAAGACTTCTTTGGGTCTAGTGGAGATGCCTTTGGAACTTAGATGAGCCTGATATAAGGCTTTCCAAACTATTGTGGAGACATGATGGTCAAATGATAAGAAATTTTTGAGATGAATACCCAGATCCTTTACAGTATTGTCTTATTGGAGGGGTACATTTTCTATACGGTAAGGGAAACTGTTCTATTTACAAAAATTAACTATGATACACCTTTTTTACATTTAATTTGAGACCATTGTACTTGCATTGATTGTTAAGATGGTCTAAGCCATGTTGGATTAATTGTAAGTCAGTTGACGACCGAATAACAACACACAATTTATAGTAATCTGTCAACTTAGTTAACCATAGGCCAGAAGTGCTGGCCTGAAGATCTGAGAATTACATGCCAAATAGGAGTGGTCCCAAAACTGAGCCCTGTGGTACACCAATAGCAACTTTTTTTTGCTTTCAGAAGTGTCACCTTCTACTCTAACCACATGAGTTCTGTCAGGCAACCAGCTAGCTATCCATCACTCAATATAAGGATTTATACTCAGATTTACAAATTTATCAATAATGCCAGCATGGGGAATAGTGTCAAAGGCCTTGGCTAGGTCTATATATGCTGTACCAACTGCATAACCACTATGCACTGCTTCAGTAACTTTTTCAGAGAAATTAATACAGGTAAAGAGGCAGGACCTGCCTTTAATAAAGCCACATTATTGACAGTCCAGGGTTATGACATTTTCCATGTCCAAATGTATGAAGTCTGGCATAATGCACTCCATAGCTTTACATATGAGGCTAGTAAAACTAATGAGTCTGTAGTTATCAGGGTCCATGTCTGGGCAGTACCTGTTTAATGACATTACAGTTGCTGTTTTCCAGGCTTCAAGAATGTATCCAGTAAATAGGCTTAGATTAAAAAGGGGTCCAGAAAGGCCATAACTGTCACTGATAATCAGGCAACCTGGTATTTTGCCCGAGTCCATGGATGAAGTATTCTTAGTTTTTGAAAGGGCTGCGAGGACTTGTTCCATACTAATTAGAGGGGGTGGCAGGGGTTGTAGAACCTGTGGGATAGCTATAAGTGTGAGTGGAATAAAAGTTGCTCTAAATTTGTTAGCTAGCATAATTAGCTATTTTCTCTTGGTCAGAATGTGGGTCCCTATTATATGATCGAAGACACATTCTTTTGAATGCATCTTGACCAAACTTGAAAGCACAAAATGGCAAAATACCAAAACAGCATATAAGCAAATTATTTCCCTGGGAAAGAAATCGCTTGGCTGCCTTTGTTATTTTGCTGTTTTTGTGTGATCTCAGAGTTGGTATATTTAAGTAGGAGGGTGTGGAGAGCACAGCCCCCCCCCATTGGGGGGTGTGGGGGCGAAGCCCCCCCTTTATGTAATGTTTTAAAGGGTTTTTTTTTCTTTTTCAGAACAGCAATTTCGCTGTTCTAAGTGTTTGGGATTGTAAGCTTTCACTTACATGGGTTCGATAAATCAGCGTTCGCTTTTTTAAGCATTCGCTGATTTAATATAGACCCTCAGGATGTGTAGTATTATCGTGGACTAACTTTGAACACTGTTTGGAGTTAATTCCTAACTTCCTGCCATAGTTGAAGAAAGCTGTGTAGTTATTTGGGGTTTTAATGGCTATTTTATCAATATAATTTTTTAAATAAGATTAGAAATCAGAGGCATAGGTAGCAGCTTTAGCAATAGGATCCTTTAGAGGAAAATTACAGCAGAATTCATTTAAGTCATCAAGCTAATGAAGAAGGTTTTCTTTTGAGAAGTCCCTAAACACAGAGTTAATTACAGGGGAAGTACTAACAGTTTTAAAGGAAAAGGATCCTAAACAATCCTCTGATTAACAAGACATGATGATACATGTATGTTGTGCAAGAAGTGGCCATCTTTGTGAGGACTAGATCCCAGATATCTGGGTCCCTAGTAGGATGGTTAACTATTTGTAAAAGAGATTTTGCATTTACAATATCAAAGAAGCACTTGACGTGCCAACCATTGGACATGTCAGTCATCCAGTTTATTGATGGATAGCTGAGGTCCCCAGTAGAAAGGTCTTGCATTTAATGGGAATTTTCAGTAATAAATTAAAATAGTTAAGGGGACACAGAGGGTGTTATGTGGCTAGCTATAAAGTGGTAATTAGTCTAGTTAAGGGTGTTTTGGACTTCTTGAAGTTTGCATATGGTTTCACAAGGAATCTGACATGAAGTGATGATATCCTTGACAAATATGTATAATCCACCACAAGTGCTAGTGGTTCTTAAGACATGATAGTTGTTATACCCAGAAAGTGCTTTTATTGCTCTGAAACCATGCTTGTGTACTTATACAAATATGAATGTGTTCATGTTGCAGGAGAGCCTCAAGTTCTGGCATTTTTTTTTTTCTTAAGACTCCTGGCGTTGAGTAGAGCCACATTAATGTGTTGCATACTAGGATTTACTAGGCTGGAATGTCCATCAAATGGATTCTTCAAAAATGGTAGCATGGGGAAGGCAAAGTCTTTAGTCGGAATGTGAAAGCCTTGGCAAGAGAGGTACAGGCTATCCCTAATGACACCAAAAGACTTGTCAGCCATATCATCTTAAGTTGACACATAATGGATCCTCCTAGAATGAAACCAACTACATAGTCAATTATTAAATTATATTGTCTTGGAATCTCTGCATCATCCTGTGACATGGCAAAATACCACTCAAGACCAGTGTTTTTCCTGCCTGAAATGTGTAGCAAATGTAGTCTTCCTCTAAGACCTACAGATCATTAATCCTGGTGAGCTGTGTCCAGTGATAAAATACATCCCCTCACAGCCCAAAGATAAGGAAACACTTCAACCTCCTAAATGACACAGTGGAATATTGCTGCTCTGTAAACATTGAGTGCATAATTCCAACCATTTGTCATTTGTTTGCCCACTTATTTGCTACTTTATTGACTCATTGGCTTATTGTTTGCTTTCTGATTTTCTTTTCTTATTTGCATTGTCTTTCTACTTTTTTCCCCAAAAGTCATTAGATATTTCACCCAAGTACATTTGACTCTTAAAATGAAAATAGTCAAGGACTTCCTGACACTGGGTACAGTGGAACTAAATTAATGATTTGCACTTTTCTTAGCTCTTTCTTGTAAGATTTTCCTTGTGCTGTTGACAGGGAAACTAATTTTCTCATCAAACACTAAGACTACTAGTGCAGAGAATGTTGATCTGAGACAGTGAGTCCTTTTTTTTTCTTCAGTCTTCTTGTTCTTGGCTTCAGACTTTATACTTCTCATAATTTTGCTTCTTTTTTTAACAAATGTTCATACCTCCAGTTACTACAGGGAGGTAAGATTAATATTGTTCTTTTTTTTCCTGTCTCCTTGGAATACTTAGAGGAAATTCATCTTAACTTGATAAAACTTTGCCATAAAAATAGCGAGCTGGCTTAAGAGACTGGATATGGAGGATAAAACTGGTTCACATATTTTATGGATTGTGTCTGACACAGAAAAATGAAATGCAGCTTCAAATTCACTGTTGCTCTATGCTTTATCCTCTGAATAGCAGGTAGAAAAGTTAGACTTCTACAACTGTGATGCAGCTAGCAAGCTTATTAAATACCCTGTGGGTTATTCACACCTACATTGGCTCAAAACATAAAATATTAATGGCAACTAAATAATTCAATAAATTTGAAATGACGAAAATAAGACTGCTGATGTTACTACTGATTAAATTTAAATTATCCATTTCAAACTAGATCTGTCCACTGGCTTAAACAGTAATATGCAGTCAGTTCTGTGTCATTACAGCTGTGTCTTAACATTCTAAAATGTGTGTTGTTCACACCAATCTGCAGTAAAGTGCTTATGTCATATTGCATTTTTCATTGCAAAGAACTTGTTGTGCTTTTATGCCAGCAGTCAGTTATAGGGTATTAAACCCTCTAACAAGGGCAATGAAATTCTTCCACCAGGCTACCAAATGATTTGCAGTGACAGACTTAACAAAAAGTGGAGGAGTAGCTATTATCTACCCATCCTCCTATACCATCACCCCGTACACCAAACAAACCCCAAACTTTGCCACTGCAGAGTTAACCATAACTCTACTAAAAATTCACAATCAAAAATCAATATGCATAGCCACCATCTATATATCCCCAGGCAATAACATCCCAGTACTAGAGGATATTCTCTCCTGGTTTTCCTCCAACATTAAAAATGAAACATATATCCTTGGTGAAGCAAACATTAACTGGACCACAATCAATTCACAAACCCCCTCTCACACAATCAACCTCTTCAACTTCACCGCAACTAATATACTCTCCTACCAGGCCAAACATAGATGGTGCCTCAGGCACCATCAATGACTGGATCTTTACATCCCATCCTAACCTAATTTCTTATTCTGGAATTCTTCCAAACCCTCTCAGTGACCACCTGCCTGCTTTCGCTGACCGGCACCCCTCCCCTCTTCATAGGCAACATCACTACATTCAAACCCACAACCTCTCCTACTTCAACCCATAAACTTTTTCTGAATGTCTACAACTCACTGACTGGTCTCCCCTAAGAACCCTGCCTCTTGATAGTGCCATCACCTACTTCAATAATACATTCTTAAATCTACTCAACAGCCATGCTCCTCTTAGAACCAAACGTGTCAAGTCCAAAACCTCCCCCTGGCTATCAAACAATACCAACCGTGCCATGCTCCAAAGAGACAAAACATGGAAAAATACCAAAAAAAACAAACAACCTAACTTATTACTTGAATTCAAACAACTCCGAAACTCTGTAAAAAAATTAATAACTAGAGACCGCAAAGCATACTACTATAAACTTCAATCCAAAAACTCAATGAACCCTAAACAATTCTGGGCCACTATCTCCTCCCTCCTTCACCCAGGCAATAAAGATAGCCCCTGTCCTAACCCAAATTTAACCGATCTTGAAACTAACTGTATAGCTATATTGTCCTCCTCTTTCCTCACACTCACCAACTCCTATCTCACCTGTCCCCAACCTTCCGACAACATATCTCCATCCTCCCCATTCAATTTAAGACTCATCCCCACAAGTATGATAAAAAACCTCTTGTCCAACTAAAACCTAGGCGCAACGCACCTGACAATCTTCCTTCTGCATTCCTCAGACTAGCTACTGACAGCATTGCCTTTCCCATTTCCTTCTTAATAAACAGATCCATCCAAGAACTCTATGTCCCTTCTATCTGGCATCATGCCTACATCAGCCCTCTTCAGAAATGAGGCAAAAACACTGATACCACCAACTTCAGGTGTATTGCCATCCTTTCCCCACTGTCTAAAATCCTGGAGAAATGTATCCACTCACAACGTATGTTATATCTAACACACAACAACCTCCTCACACCCACTCAACATGGCTTCTGCCCAGGCCACAGTACAATGATTGCCCCCCTGTCCTTTCTTGAGACCATCAACCAGGCACGTGACTCTGGCAAACTTGTATCTTCCCTGTTCCTCTACCCATCCAAAGCTTTTGACACCGTCTCCCACCCTATACTCCTATCCCAACTCTCCTCTCTCAACCTCTCTACTTCAACCATAGCCTGGTTCTGTGGCTACCTTTCTGAGCAACAACAAGCCATCTAATGGAAATCCTCTACCTCTCCCATCCTTCACAGCCCCACTGGGCTCTGTTCTAGGTCCTTTAGTTTTCAACATATTTATCAATAACTTCAATCACACCATACCTGAATCCTCACTAATCCAGTATGCTGATGATTCAACAATCATCACCTCAGCCTACTACCCCTCTGACCTACTTCTACTAACACAAGCAGCTATCTCTAAAACAGAAACCTGGATGCAAAACAATCATCTAGCGCTAAACGCTAATAAAACAAAATTAATGAACTTTTCCTCTCCAGAAACTCCCCAATTGACAAAAACTCATTCTCCATATTTAGTCAGAATAACATCCCCATTTAAATTGTATCAAACACTAAACTGCTTTGTGTCATCATTGATGAACAGTCTGACACCCATATCCAAACCACCATCAAGAAAACCCACCAAAAGCTATGGCTCCTGTAGAGACACAACTGCTACCTCACCTCCTCCACCAGAAAAACCCTAGCATCCTCTTATATTCTCCCCTCTCTTATGTATGGCAGTCCCCTGCTTATCAACTTCCAACTGGGCCTGCAATCTAAACTTGAATCCTGCTACAATAAAATAAGCAAAATCACTACCAATTCAAAAAACTCTTCCCACCATTGCCTCTTTCTCCATACTCTACAATTGAACTACCCAGTTACCTCACCTTCCTTAAAATCACCACTGCCCACAAGCTCATCTTCAAATCCTCTAGCTGCTCGTCTCTCTCTACAGCCTTAACCCCCTACATTCCTAACCACTCACTTAGATCAGAAAACCAACACCTCTTACAAGTCTACAAAGCCTCATGACCCCCTGGTCATCTCCTGCTATCCTGCTGTTTATCTAAGCTATGGAACTCACTCCCTCCACCCCTTTGCAATACATCTAATCAGACTAACTTCAAATCCCTCTTGTTCTCACACCTATCTTTAAAATGGACATGCCAATGCCAATCCAACATAAATACCCCTCTAGACATGCTCCTCACACCTTGCTCACATTCTACTTCACACCATTAAACCCACACTGGTCAGTTCCTATTGCAAGTGGGACAATCCTACTTAAATACTCTATATTAAACTATATTCAGCTATGTACATATATCTCTACCACCTATATCTCATTTTCTGCATTTCTTGTCATGAGATTTAACTTTACTCATACGTATTATGCTGTATTTCTGAAACCTATGAAACATTTGTATAACTATGTATGTCTAAATTTCATTATGTCCCTTAGATAAGTTTCATAAGCTGTATTTCTCAAGTCTATGAAAACTACAATTGTCTAACTTTGATTTGTATTATATTGTTCATTGGACCTTTTCTCCCCAGGCCTCCACTGAAAACAGGTTCTTCTTGGCCCAGCGGACTTCCCCAGTTATCAAAATGAACTAACTAAATAAATAAATAAATATAAATAAATATTCTGCATCACTGACAATGTTTGGAATGAGAATGTCTGACAGACTGAAACATTATTAAATACTTCTTTTAGTCCATGACTGATTCATTTTAGTAACTTACCCTTTACAGTATTGACAGTAACAATATTGAACAATAATACATTATTAAAATCAAAAGACATTCACTGTGGAATATTTGTTTATATACATTTGTTTACTAGGATAGTCCAATTGGGTCAGCAAAAGCAAACTACTTTTCAGCAGAGACCCAGCGAGAAAAACTCAGTTCATCAATATGAAAAAGACAACTACACAAGACAGAAAAATTACAATAATCAATAATCAATTTTGAGTCAGTCACATTCACATACAACTGCGTAGCAGTATCAGAGCACATTAGGGATGGTAGCTGCAATGCAGCACAGAACATAAATTGGAGTAGAAGACAGGTGTTCTCAGGTAATAGACAGACTATGTAGATAGTACTTAAGGAGGTGTATACTATGCTAAGGGCCCTTATAAGCCTAGCCATGTAACCCAAATATGACTCACAAATTTGATTTATATAGGCATGATTTACTGATTCCTTCTGCCCATTAGATACACAGGTACCAGATTAGGGATGAATGTCCATTTACTCATTCATTGGTCAATGTAGCACTTAAATAGGGCTAGGGAGGAGCTCTGCTTCCCATTGATTGGGGATCTTGTTCTGTAGAATAGGAATTCTCTGAGAAATATATCTGTCTCTCTAACATGTTCTATTTATGTCATAAGCAAAATTTAAGTCTTTTGATCTTGTGGTGCTGATGCTGTTTATTTTGTAAATGTGCAAAAGATTCATCAAAACAGGGTCAAAAGATCACTGCTCAGTAGCCTATAGTATACAGAGTAGAGAGACAGGGTTTTAAGGTGATCAGCATAGAACATTTCTTTTGTAAGGAACCTTTGTGGATGTTCCAGTTACTGCATATGTCTAGTCAGGTACATACTAAAGGAGGCTTTATAATCTAGGATGGGTATGATGAGGGCTGAGTGCAGTGGTACCTGACCACTCTGGACCTATATGCCATGCCCTTACTTATAAGCTGAGTAACACAGAAGAATTAACTTACTACTTTGGACACATGTTGGTCAAAGGCTAGGTTACTTTCTACATGAGTTCCCAGATACCTGACCAGTGAATCTACTTTTAGATAAGTTTTATTGATGATGTAGTTAGCTGTGGTGGCTGACACCCTAAAAGGTACTATAATGCATTTTTTGGCATTGAATCTTAAGCCATTGCTTTGGCACCAAGCATTTGTTTGTGTTAGATGTTCCTGAAGGCTGTTCTTGACTTGGGGGTTATTTAATGACTGCTCTCAGTTTACAATCATAATCATCTGCAAATGATGCCATCCTGTGGCCTTTGACATAGGCTTTGACCTCTGAGAAGTAGATGCCAAAAAGGAGCAGGCCCAGGATAGAGCTCTGAGGGACTCCACTGATGACCAGCCTATTTGTGGAGGTGCCCTCACTAATCCAAACTTCTTGGGTCCTACTCGTGACCTAGCTAGCTATTCAGCATTTTATAAAGGTGTTTATGTTTAGTTCTGTAAGTTTGTTGAAAACATAAGAGTGAGGTATTATCAAATGCTTTAGCCAGATCTAGATAGGCAGTAGGCACCCCTTTCCCCTCACCCATTGCCTTAGTGGCTTTTCAAAGAAATCCACCAGGTTCATTAAGCTTGAACTTCCTTTGACAAAGCCAGCTAGGATGGATCCAGAGTCTAGAGGTGTCCTATGTCCTCATTAATAATTTACATAATTCTTTCCATGGCTTTGCAAATAAGATGAGTCAGACTAATGGGTCTGTAAACATTATAGGTTCATAGATGAATAATGAACTAAGTGCTCTGAAGGTCCATTTTAAGGATAACTAATATCCAGAGGTTAGGATAAAACCCTGTACCTTGTGTCTATGAGGTGATGACTAACCATTGTTCCAAACCCACTGTGTAAATAAAATACCATCCCAATGATAAGAATAAAACTATGTACCTTGTGTATACAAGGTAAAATTATACCAACCCACACTGTTAATGTGACAACATTTTAGACTATTTTGTTATAGATTAACTCATGAGAGATAATTTTTCTTTAATGTGTTAAGTGGGCTAATGACTTACATGTTTGCAAGAAAATATAAAAATGGTAATCTGATGACTTTTATTCATCAAATGCAAGACAATCAGTCTACAGACTATTAAAAGCCTATCCAAAAAACAGACATTAGAATCAAAATATGTACTCTGTGATGGTGAGGTGAAGACCTTAGCTGTTATCTCAACTCTGCCCTCATTAGTCCTGGTTAACTTGAGAATCACCAACAAGAAAGAATTCAATATCTGGCAGGAACTAAGGAGGTCACTGTGCCTCCTGTCAGTGTTTTGCTCTGATCTCCACACCTGCGGCAGCAGTTGACACTGCCATTGAGAAGTGCTTTTTCCTCTGTATTCAGTAAGTGGTGGCTTGCAGATGACAGAAGGAAAGTACCAGGTACTTAGCTGGAAGTGATCTTAGCACATGGACTAACATATATTTATATTTTGTTCACATGGTATGATATTTCTGCCTGAATAATGCCTCATGTTTTAAAATATGAACATCATTGCAAATGTTGTTGATATACACTGAAGAAAATCTGTGATAATCTGAATATTCATACAAATAGGGCAAAGACTATTTGTATTTTTATTGGGGCACAAAGGTCATGCTTGAGGTCATGAATTTCCCTTCTCCAGGATTCAAAGGTCACCTAGGCCAAAGATCAATTTACACTCATGTATATGTGTATACTAGACTCCCAGGCTCATCACTGACATCCTCAGAAATCAATAAGGCAATAATGAGGATTCAATGAACCATAAGCAAACCAAATAAAATAAACCAATAAATAAGTTGTAATGAACCACAAAGCAGGCTATAGATCCGCACAAGTTTAATCTTCTTTCTCTAGTACCTCAGTCACAAGACCTTCAAGGAGTAACAAACAACATCTGAAAAATATTCTTATATACAGTATAGCAATCAATTAGCTAATTAAAATCATTAAAGCAAATACTTCCAATTAACTTCACAATTCAATCCCCCTGGTGTTAAAAGTATTATATTTCAAAATAAATAAAGATTCTTTTCATAGAAGATGTTCTTTTAAAACAGAACTACTACCAACATTTAAATTAATTTGCTCAAGTACAGTACTTTTCAACAGTTTAAAATCACCATTATGCTGTTCTTTAAAATGTGCTGATACAGATTTCTCCATACAGCTGTTCTTAATATCCCTAATATGTTGTACTAGCCTAATCTTAAACATTATTTTGGTCTCACCAATGTAAAATAAATCACATATACATCTTAGCGCATATATAAGCCCCTTGGTATTGCATGAAAAACATCCCATTGGAGAGAATTTTATGTCATTTATTGTATCAAACGAATTAACTATATGGCTACAAACTGCACAACTATAACATGGAAAGGTCCGAATCTTGCTGTTAATCTATCAGAAATCATCAGTAGGGGAAACAAAAGTACTATGTACCAACAAGTCTTTAAGACTACGACCCCGTTTGTAAGAAACACAAATTCCCAATAGTACCTCAATCTACTACTCACCATTTCACCTAATATATTATAAATAGTTAAAAAATACATTTGTTCCTTCATTGTATCACGTGACAAAGTACTATTTCCTTTATGTAAATGTTCATTATTCAACTTCAAAACTCTTTTAACAGCTTCATTAATATCATCACAATTATATCCCCCATTATAAAACATATTAACAGCTTTATGCAATTAATCATAAAAATCATCCTCATTGCTGCAAATTCAGGATAGTCTTAACATTTCTCTATATGGTAAATACAAAGAACAAAGCAGGCGAGAAGACTCCCACAACGAAACTCCTTTATTCACAAGTAAATGGTAAGCGCTTTCACCGGCCAAATGTGCCAGCTTCCTCAGACCAAACTCAAAACAACTTCAAACTATGACCCGTTGTTATATATATATATACATAGTTAATTACTTAATAAGTGCACTAATTAATTAACAAGCATAAGACTTAATCAATTAAAACTTTTTTTAAAAACTTTTTTATAAAAAGTTTTTTTAAAAAGCACATTATATAAAGACACAACTTGGCCGAGTAGATTGTTTGTCTCAACGGGTTGAGGCTGCCAACTTTGGATATAATTCGAGGTCTGGGGATCAAATAAATGCCGGTTTGCTTAAGTCGCTGATACCAGCAGGTCAACCAACACTGGGGCAAGCAGTGAGTGTCGAGCGCAATGGAGCGAAGGCTTTGAGCAACAACAGCAATCGGACTGTGAGTAGCCCTGCTGTAAGTACTGTCAACATACCTTCTCAATCTGAAATCATAGTTGGTAATGTCACAACTTTAAATGCACAGCCTCTACATTCAGAGCTTAGAATGGATGGTGGGTGTATTACCTTTCCGTCAATGGGTACTTTTTTAAATACCAATAACTTTTTTAATGTCAACCTGACTACATCTAATAACGAGGATCCGCTGAATCGAAGTGGGTCTGGTATTGTTAACCATCTAAATAGTTTTGACACTAAACTGTTTCAATGTAGGAAACTTCAGCTTGAGGTTTCCTATTTACAGGAGTGTACCAATAAAGGTATAGTTCCTAAAGGGTTACGACAGTGGCAATATCCGAATGGTTTAATGAATAAATCACAGTTCCATTCGGAGTTGATCACCCTATTCAATCGCCAAGGCATTGAGTTTTTGGAAATACTTACGAAGAATTACCAAGCTAATATTTTGGCCTTAAAAACAGAGTTGGAAGTGTTAGAGCAATCTATTCTTAATGCTCCTGACTTTGACTGGTATAAGTTTGATTATTCTAGAATTTTCACAAGTATTGATGCCAGCATTAATAAATTAATTGAATTTAAAAATAAGAAAATCAATAGAGATCTTAATGCGTACAGTAAGGGTACAGCATACCCCCCACCACCTTTTATTCAAAACCATAACATGGGGCAGGAGCCCCTGATGGACACTGATATTATTAATGGAGCAGCGGCCATGGATTTGGCTGGTGAGGTGCAGGATCAACAACCATACACAAATATGGTTCGTAGAAGTGAACATATCCAAAACCAACAGCATGCCATGGCACGTCAACAATCAGAAATAGGTATGGGTGGGAGAGGGATGCAGTATAATAATAGCAATTAAAGGGATGATAATTCGATTCAGGATTTTTAGAACACCAATGCTGGCCTGCAACAAACTTTACAAAACAATCAGAACAGGAAACAAATGCCCCAGAGGAGACGACAGAACAGGAGGAGGAGATAGTTAATGGGAATCTCAAAGTTCTGATTGAGCCTGGTCTCAAATTGTCAACTAATACTGAAGGTGACTTTCATATTTATAACTTTAGTTCTTTGGAAGTCAATGAGGAGATGGCGAATTTTCTGTCAAACAGTTTGACTTTTGTACCGGACTTGAGAGCTGACATTGTAAAAACAGTGGTTGATTTAAAAATTTTTGTTCGTAAGTTGAATTTAACTTGTGAGCTAGGTCAGAATGCAGGTTTTATGCACAACCTTAGAGTCTCTAGTTTATTCAACCCACCCCTACAACTGGTGCTGGCATTTTTTGAAAAATGTTGTGAAATGGACATTCGACATTGCCTAACTCGTGGGGTCGATCATTATAAGAATAGAAAAGGTAATTTAGTTAAGAATGAGAAAGACCTTCTTAACTTGCTAAGCACCAGTAATGTAAGGATTATGAAACCTGATAAGGGGGGTGGGTTCATTTTTATGGTACAAGGTGACTATGAAAATAAAATGTTGGCACATTTAGATAATGAAGCTTATGTGAGTGCAAGTATAAATGAGCTAAATGGAGCTTACAACAAAATCAAGGGTATTCTGAGTGACCTCTTTTTAGAGGGAACTTTAGATGTAGACACATACCATTTTCTTACCATGCCAGCTCCTATAGTGCCAGCTTTCTTTGGGTCACCGAAAATACATAAGAATGTATCAAATCCACCTTTTAGACCTATAGTAGATGGAAGGGGCTCCATAACTTATGGTTGTGCTAAATTTGTGGATTATAAGCTGAAACCCTTTATTTCAACTGAATCACAAATATGCCATGATTCTTGGGAATTTTTGACTTACATCAACAAGATGGAGTTCAAAGAACAATACTTGTTCTTGACTGTAGATATTAAAGACCTCTATACTTCCATCCCGCATACTATAGGGCTTTAATAGGTTAGGGATTTTCTACTCAGGAAAGGTATGAAGTATCAGGACATTGACATGATAGAGATTCTTTTGGAAATTGTTTTAGAGAATAATTTTATTTTATTTTCCAATAAGTTATTCCTTCAGAAGAGTGGCATTGCCATGGGTTTGCCTTGTGGGAGCAGTTTTGCTAACTGCGTTCTTGCCCACTGGGAAACCTCATTTCTTTTTAATTGTCAAACTTATAAAGAACATGTCGCCTGGTACACCAGATACCAGGATGACATGTTATTTTTGTGGAAAGGTCCGAGACAAGCCATAGATCCATTTGTTTTGGAATTATCTAAATTCACCTCTTTTCTGGAATTCACCTATCAGGTGAATGAAAACATGATCAATTTTCTGGACATTTGTTTGAGTAAGGATATTGTTAAAGGTCAATTTAAATCTACAATATACCATAAACCAACATATTCTAACATGTTCCTACACTTTACTAGCTGCCACCCTTTTAGTCAGAAAAAGGCTTTAGTTAAGGGCCAGGTTGTGAGAGCAGCTAGGATGGCGTCCAGTTTTGATGAATTTCAGGATGAATGTTCCCTCTTCAAACAAATGTTTTTAAGGAGAGCATACCCTGTAGACCTAATAGATCAAGTTGTACAAGAAGTAAGTATGAAAAGGCATTCAAGACATTTCCAACCTCTTATACAAGATAAACATGTACAGGTGGGTGCAATGGAAGTCCCCGGAGGTATTGTTCTTTCAAAGACCAGAAAAAAATCAGAATTTGCAAGTTTTTTGACTACATATTCTACAGATGCAAGTAGGATTAAGGAAATCATGTATAAAAACTGGAATATCATACAACAAGATTTTGAGGTGAACAAAAAATTTGGGCGTGATTTGTCCATTACCTTTAGAAGGGGTTCTGACCTTAAAAATCTGTTAGAGAGGGTTAAGACAGTATCCCGGGGGCAACATGGTACATTTAAGTGTGGGAGATGCCCTCAATGCAAATTTATCCATACCTCTGATAATATTACTATTAGAGATAGGGATTATAAAATCTTGGGTCACTTTTTATGTGATTCACAAGGTGTTGTTTATTGTGCTTCTTGTACTCATTGTGATGCATTCTATATTGGTAAGACCGAGCGTAAGCTAAAACAGAGGGTCTACGAACACCAATATAGTATAGCTAGGTCAATAAATACCAATGCCCTTGCAAGACACGTTATGTTGTTCCCAGAGCACAAATTTAGGTTTATGGTCTAGCAGAAAATTGAACAAAGCATCAGGGGAGGGCCATGGTTTTTGAGGCTCGAGGAAGTTGAATTGGAGTGGCAAATACGGACTCTAGCTTATATTTTTCCTGGACTCAATGAACAAATATCTATTAAGTGCCTTCTTAAAAAGAAAGCCCTTAATAGATGAATTCTTAATAGATAAAGTTTTTCAATTTGATAAAATGTCTAGTAGTAAAAGACATGTTAATGGTTAACAGTAGGAAGGTTTTTAAGGGTTATATAGGAAAATTGATATTATTGTCATTAGAATATATTAATGATTTTACATATAAAATTAGTATAACTTTTTTTGTTAAGTTTGGATTCTTCGGATGCAATACAATATGACATTAGTTGAGTTGCATCTTGTATTTTGTTTATATAACAAGTACCCACCGTTAAAAATTCGGCTCAGTAGTTTGTGTCTTTATATAATGTGCTTTTTAAAAAAAGTTTTTAAAAAAAGTTTTAATTGATTAAGTCTTATGCTTGTTAATTAATTAGTGCACTTATTAAGTAATTAACTGCGTATATATATATATATATATATATATATATATATATATATATATATATATATAACAACTGGTCATAGTTTGAAGTTGTTTTGAGTTTGGTCTGAGGAAGCTGGCACATTTGGCCGGTGAAAGCGCTTACCATTTACTTGTGAATAAAGGAGTTTCGTTGTGGGAGTCTTCTCGCCTGCTTTGTTCTTTGTATTTACCAGTTTGTGTTTTTTGGTTCATTTCTCTATATCATGCCTGCCTGAAGAAAGAGATTAGCCATTGTATTTAAAACAAACAGCAACTCTAATCAGATGGTTGGATGTGCTGTGTGCTTGTTGCATTGTGGTATTTTGTGGTAGGATTTTTTTGGTAGGAGTGGGTGGTGCAGCGGTTAGCATTGTCACCTCACAGCAAGAGTTTCTCCATTTCTCCTCTCGCTGGAGCTGGAGTTGAGTCTCTTCATGTCCTCCCGGTCCTGTCCTCCGTAGGTGAAGACTTGCAGTAAGGTGTGTGGTGCATGAATGTATGCGGCGTTGGTGCCAGGGTTGGGTATGGTGTCAACACTGCAACTTCGGCACTGTAAAATCTACTGCCAATCATTAGTTTCAGCTGTGGCTACCCCTAACCAACAACCGAGAAGACATTTGCTTTGTACACCAGGCTATGTATTTAGAGAGGCATAATACATATGCAGTGAAATGTACGGTATAAGCCACAAGGGGCCATGGAACTGCATGTTCTGCATTGAAAAACCTTTTTTAGAGACTTTTTTTTTCCCCAGATCATTTCTGTTGACTCAATGCGGCCCTTGCAACTGAAAAGGTTGGACACCCCTGCTCTATATGGTAATGACGCAAACAAATTTGGAGGGTGGCAACTCTTACCATGTAAGAAGATTAAACTTGTGTGGATCTATAGCCTGCTTTGTGGTTCATAATAATGAGGATTCAGTCAACAATTTCAACCTATTTTAATACAAACATAGGAGAGAGCTATAACTCAGTTGGGTCCTGCAACAAGGAATCACCTTCCAAATAAGATAACAGACTGTTTGCTTTTTTAAAGGTGCTAAAAGAGCACCTCACTGAAGAAGCAGCCTGCACATTTCCTTGATAATGAATAATCCTACTCACGTATTTCAACTTTTCTTGCTTGTTTATGTTTGAGGAATCAAACATTTTCACATGAATTTTATAGCCAGTGTTTTCTTTATGTGATATACTGTAAATACACAGTTATTTCCTTAACTAAATCACTCCAATGGCACTCTGGAATTTTGCACTGTAACTTACAATGGCTGGAGTTAAAGCTTTTTGAAAGAATAAAATTATGCCCTCATATTTCAAACAAATGTTCATATCTCTGGAACCACGGATGTTACTAAAAAAGTGTAAATTTCAAAGTTTTCATGCGAGACTAAGCTGTTCTGTTTGTATTTGGTTGTAGAGATATTTAGAAAAGCATTACATTTATGACAATATAAATAAACATTGCACAATAACAATTAATATCACTTTATCTGCACTACACAGAATCAATAATAACAATAACAATATCAGTACAATTGTGTTTCCCATTATCTAAGCTTTAACATGAAATCTTTCAATACTTTGTATTTAGCATGGTTTTGGAATTATTAATGCAAATATGGACAAGCAGTACTTGATGCCTAGAGGCGTCAGTAGGATGCAACTGTAGAAGCACCTTGAGGCATCACTCAGTTGTAATTAACCATGCTTGCGATGTGTATATTGTAAATGTATTCTTTCATTGCCATATCATTTGTTACTTGTAGTTCACGTAACTTTGTATTGTTTCTGCTTAACTTGACCCAGATTATAGATGAAAAGGATCTACTGATCAGGTCATTTACTCAATTATCAAATTATAGTAAATAAATAAAATAAAATAAACTCTTTCGCATTCCAATTTTCCCTGTTGTTGGAAAATTACTTTGACCTCTGTTTCCCCCACATCACCCATCTCACTTAGACACATTCTCAGCATTTATTAAAGCAATTAAGAGAACAAATGACAGAATTATAGACAATGAAAAAAAAAGCAGGATGTAATCAATCCACAGATTCGTCAAACTAAACAAATCACAGGCACAAGAAAAGTTAATAGTAAACCTAACAGTTGTTTAAGAATGAGGTTTGCTAGCCATCTTCCTTATATTAACTGAAATAAATGTGACAAAACACTTTCAAAGGCTATGTATTTATTTGCAGAAATAATTGTATACAACTTGATACAAATACACAGGAATAGGCATATACCACCATCATCTAATGCAGGAGTCTCAAACTCAAATTACCATGAAGGATGTATAGGGACTAGCATGTCAAGCAGAGGCTACAATCTCCAATACAAACAGATGTCAGTAGTACAACAGGTAGATAGCTTGTCTTTGGTACAAAAGTTGATGGGTAGTTTTCCTGCACCTGGCCGTTTGATTGTTGATACTACAGTGCAGCATAAGGCCCAAGGGCTCTGAGTTTGAGATTCCTGCACAAATGCAACGAAAAGAGGTACATTTTAAAACTGAAGAAATCAATGGATAATTTCCATTCATCAGCAGTCATACCAGGAAAACTTACCAATGAAAAACTACAAAAGCTTACCAATGAAAGCCAGATCTCAATAACATATGAGATATTGTATGACCAGTTTAAGATGACCTACCTTCCCAAAAACAATTGATTAACTTAAATGTTGATTGTGGGTGATATCCTTCAGAAGTAGTAACTGCAGAATTGAAATTTGCACAAGATCATAGTACATTGTTTTGGAAAGTGTCTGTTTTGTTATTGTTTGCAACTGTGGATTATATAATATATATACAGATAGATAGATTTGTAGGACATTGAAGAGACTGAAGGACACGGAAGGTTTAGCTTAGCATTCAGATAGAAGGGTGGTTTACGGTCAAAAATAGTTATTTAAATCTGTGCATATTTTTTTTGGTGTATTGTGTTCTTGCTTATTCTGAATCAGTAATCCCCCTTCCCCCAAGTGCCATGACTCATTTATTCATAGAGTAAGTATTTAAAAATAGCATTGATCTACAGCCAAGGCCTAACCAAATGCAATCCACCATGGGATGAGCTGTTTTAGCAAGAAAACTAGAAGTATGTCAATCATCTCAATGGCAGATCTGTATTAAAGTGTATTTATGTGTGTTATTCATTATGGATTAGTGGTGGAATGAAAACTTTGAAGTTGCATCATTGAAAATCGAGATATGAAAATGCAATGAAAATCATGAAGGAGAAGATTTTGTGAAGATGATGAAGATAAGATTGCAATGAAGATATTTAGGATGTGAAGAGGAGGAGGATGAAGATAATGATTTCAATGATGAGGATACATTAAGGATGTGAAAATGATGACAGTGAATATGCAATAAAGATTATGAAGATACAATAAAGACTATGCAAACAAAGTAGAGAATAATGATGAAAATGATGATAAAGATATGATGAAGATGACAAAGATGATGAATATGCAGACAATGAACATAACATCACATCTTCATAAATATGAAAATGATGGACAAGATGTGTTGAAGATGACAATGATGGTGATCATGCAGACAATAACAAAGATACCATAAAGCTGATGCTGAAAATGAAAATGATGTGATGATGAAATAATGAAACTAATTATGACAATCACTGTCATCTTCATCAACATCGTCTTCACCTTCATCATCCTTATCATTGTGAAGTCACTGTCATACTTTCACAAGCCTTGTCACACCATCAGTGTGAATCATATCACCTTCATCATTTCTCCCCCTTCATTGACATCTTCATCTCTATTCCTTAATGTTTTCATTGCATCATCCTTGCCACTGTCTTCATTTCTTCATCGTATTCATTTTATATTTATTTATTGACATTTGTTAACTGGGTTTGTCCAACTGGGCTTGTGGCCCATTTTCAGTGGAGACCCGAGGAGAAAAGCTATAGTAGTACATTTTAAACAAGTACAATTTTAAACAATATTGATATAATAGCAGTTATAGTAAAAAGATTCACATATGTTGGGTTACATGCATAAAGTTAAAGTTGCATTAAAAAGAAGCTAAGTAACAATTTAACAATGATATAGTTCAATAGGTCAACAATAAAAAATTTTGTTTGTATAAAATTATGCAAATGCATAGTAGACACATTGGAGAGAGAGGTGTAGTGAGGTACTAAGTATGGTCCTTTTGAGGGTACATAAAGAGAAGAAAGACTAGGTAGGGTCATGGCAAGGGCAGGTTCTGGAATTGAGAAAATAAGCTTTTAGTTCATTTTTAAAGTGTGAGGTGTGGGAGATTGAACATAAGTCAAGGGGAAGTTCCAAGCATAAGCAAGGGAGTGTTTGTAGAGTAGTTTGCCTACTGACCTTTTTGGGTGGTAGCTATCAAGTAATTGTTGGTTAGAAGTATGGAGGATCCAGGATGGGATGTAAATGGAGACTAAGGAAGATAGAGATGGACAGAAGAAGGGTTTATAAAGAATAGAGTGTAGCATATGAAATTGATAAGATAGCAGAAATTGGGGAAGTTCAAGCCATTGAAGAGAGTTTAAAGAAATGCAGTGGTGTGAGTTGTATGGGAGTTAGCAATGAATCTGGCTATTTTATGGTAAGTCTGTTGGAGTTTGTTATCTTGCCATCTTTATCATCCTCATTGCATATTCATTATCATTTTTACATCATCTTCGCAGTAAGCTCATTATCTTCATATGCATCATAACTAATAAAAACTTTTGTTACCATGCCAAACGCTATGCGGTCTTGAGATGCATCTCAAGACCGCATAGTGTTTGGAGTGGTAACAAAAGTTTTTATTAGTTCTGTTGTTTTTGACAAATGCCAAACATTTTATTTTTTATTCATATGCATCATGATAATGGTCTTATCATTATGTTCATTATGTTTTCAACAACTTTTTTCGGATTCCTATTACCTGCTCGAATGTTTAGGTTAGTGAATACCTAAACATCGATCTGGTAATAGCGAAAGTAAAAAAAAATGTGAATGGTCTATTTAATGCAATGAAAGAATTCCCTTGGCTGTTATGTGGATTTTGCTCCTTTCCCCACTGCAGAGCGATCTCGGAGTTGGTATATTTAGTTAGGGGAGTGTGGGGGGCACAGCCTCCCACATCAGGGGGTGTGAGGGGGTGAATCCTGCCACTTCATTTTGGTTTAAAATTTTTTTTTGAGGCCGAGGGTATTCATTCTCTACATTATATCAGCCATTCGCTGTTTTAATTTTTCAATATTACCAGGTCGACGTTTAGGTATTCGCTAACCTAAACATTCGATTGGGTAATATAGATGCCTTTTTTCATCATCACTCTCATCCTCATTGCATTTTCTTTTCATAATCTTCCTCACATCTTCATAGTCATCTTCATTACAGCTTCACTGTCACTATGCTCTTCATCCTCATTATAATTGCATCTTCCTCATATTCATCACATCTTCATACTTATCTTTATTGCATCTCCTCAGTCTTCATCATCATCTTAATCATCTCCATAATCATCATTGATTCTACATCAACTTTATTGCATTTTCATCATCTACTTCAACTTCATTGCATTTTCGTCATCTGCATCACATCATCATCATCTTAATCATCTTCACCTTCACAGATGCATTGATTATTACAAGCATATTACTTCTAGCACTGATCCATTTAATATATAATAAATGCAAACTCAATTTATGTATAGCTATCACAGAGATCCTTCATATGCTGTTGTTATTCCATTGTAAAGTACTATGTATTGCATTTGTCAAATTACACTGTATGAGAAGCACTTTACACTTTATTAGGAATCTTATCCTCTTCCATTCTGCTTTTGTTACCTTTAGAAAATAACTTTATTTAACTATTGACTGCCTGTAGGCAATTGATATTGCTACACTGTGTATAACTGTATGTGCTGAACTTTTTTGCAGAGTACCAAAACATACTCATACACTAAAAACTCTTTCTCCCCACGACAACTTATCAAAAGGTAGCACGGAATCAGGAAGTACTTGGGAGATGCTCAGCATACAGCAAATACAATCATAAGTTTATTAAAGGTTTACTATCAAAATGTCACCGTGCAATTGCACGGCTATGAAGTATTGGAACACCATATGTTCGAATACTTCATAGTTCGGCAGGTTATGTGAGCGAACGTTATTATTGCGAATGGACTTTGCATTTGCAATTATAACGTTCGCTCATGTAAGAGGATTGCGGTACAGTGCAGTTAGGGAAATATATCCCTTTCTTCACTGTAGTGCGATCTCGGAGTTGGAATATTAAGTTAGGGGGGTGTGGGGGGTGCAGGGGAGCTTGCCCCCCCTGCATAAATGTGAGTTTAGGCTAGTTAGGTAGGGAGTTAAGGGAAGGGTGTGAGTGCTGTTAACAGCTGTTTTCAACATTAGGTACATACGGAAATGTGTACGTTCGGCGAAACACTTTGCTAATATGTACACATTTTATTTTAACTTTCGACTTATTGATAGTAAACCTTTATTAAACATAACATATATAGTTTTATTGAGGAAAAAAACTGTGTATTTTAAAATCAGAAAGCCAATTTTATATGATGAGAACATAATTACCACAAAAAGAAATGGCAAAAATATGATTTTATGTGACATTTTAGAATTAAAGAAAAATGATACACCATCAACAAACCTTGCCAAAAAAGGCATTAATATTACTAATAACTGAAATAAGACTCAATGTATGAATATTGAAAATGTAGGAAAAGTAGTGGCAGTTATCTTAACGTTTGCTCAAATCAAATTTTTATGATGTTTGATTGTTGAAAATGATGTGATTTGTACACTAACTACAAGTATGCCATTACACTCAATTTGGTCCAGAACAGTATTTGTACAGTAATGGGGGAGGGGTGAAAAACACCCACATTATGTTATCTAGCATATAAATAACACGGGCACCTGTTAGACCTGGAAGTGTCTCACATCAGTAGCCAATACTATTTTCAGTAACAAAAAATGCCCATCATTTTCCTGTTAATTTTAAAATATCACAAAAATGAACCCCAACCAACTTCCGTACCTCACAGAGCATATCTGCACTGCACACACTTGCACTACAAGTAAATAGATACATAAAATATTTTCACCAAAAAGTTTCAGAGCCTTATTAGTATCTTAATAAATATTCAGAATACTCAAACATAAACTCTACACCATTGGGAATAGTGAAGAATAAGGTAATTCTGGCAAATATTCATAGATTCACCATTTATTTTCATTTTACTATGAATCCCTCCTCATAAAAGTTGCCACTGAAAATTTTTATTCTGTCTGGTACTATTGGTTTGTAGTAATTTGACAAGACCATGCAATACATTTTCTAAACTGATTGTCCTTGAGGATCATGGTGATAATAATTATATCAGGGTACACACAACTCTCAAAATCTTTCTGTGGGATCCACATATAATCCATATGCATTATTTACATCGGGTCCTTCTCCTAGTGAGCATGTCTGATCCTCCTCCAATGATAGGCATTCTGGTAGCAGTTTCATAATGTGCCCAAGGCATCTGAACCTGGAGGACCAGTGGCTGTACTCTTAGATCATCCTGATTGGCACACTCCTCAACATCTCACTAATAGTGAGCTCTGCTTCTCTACATAGGAAGTTCTTTTCTACTGCTTTCATCCATTTCACAAGCTGCTAACTTACAAAGGAAATTCTTTTCTGCCACTCATATCCATGATTTTATCATTTGTTTTACTACATAAGGCTACTGACCATAGCTGAAGATAGGGACGTCAATTGACTCATAACCAAAGACATTCACAACCACAATCCTAAACAGTGCCTATAGTACTGCTATAAGCAAGAGAAGACTGCTAAATACTTAAACTCCTCCACATGAATTACCTTGCTGCGCTCACCTGCAGGCAGCAATTCACTTTATTTCAGTATAGATCCATGACTTATGACTTAAAGGCATCGTTTTCATCAGATCGACTTATAACCCAGAATTCAGTGACTCACTGTTGGAAATGAATGTCCTTTGAAACAACAAGGATAGTATCAGTTGTGCATAACAAAGCTGCAGACCAGATATCCTGATACTGGATATTTAACAGACATTAGTTATGCTATGATATTCTGGCCAAGAACATTACCAACAGGAATGGAGATGAGACACATAGTTGGCAGACTCCTCTTTTTACCTAAATGTATTCACGTTAATGACAGGAATGTGAGCAAAAAACTTGCTCCTCAAGTAAAGGGATTGCAAGCTATCCAAATGCAGCTTTTGGAACCTAGACTTGTCATCGCACCTCTCCATCATTTTAGGGTTCACACTTGTATCCCTTCGTTAGATATACTGAACAAATATAGTCAACATTGTCAAACTCTTATGAGATCTCCATTTTCTGTACAAAGACAAGTAGCTGATCAGCTGTTCTATAATGTAATCACAAGCTTAACTGCTTAATAAAAGCTGTTTCTGGCACCATGCCGTAAAATTGTCCAGGGACACTGAGGTGTGTGATCCACCTATGTCTGGAACATAACCTTCTGCATGTAATTTTGAAAAAGAGGACTCAATCCCGGGTTCCTATTAGCAAAGCAAAAGACCATAATCACGAATACGGAAAGAGCAACATGTATTGCGTGAAATACGGAAATGCTGAATGCCCAAAACAGCGAAAATGGAAATGTCAAAATGCAATAGTTGGCCTGTCTGCGGTATAGCTCAGTAAGGTAAGTGTGCGATAGATAGGACTTTAGGGTTAGGATGTGGGTTAAGGTATGTTAATAGATAGGTAATTTATGTAAGATTTAGTGTAGTGTTATTAGTAGGGTTTCATTTAGCTGTATGTATGTGTATTATTTATTTGTTTTGGGTGTATATCTGTAGGGGAAGTGTGCGGTAGTTATGGACCTTAGGGTTAGGGAGGGGTTAAGGATAGTGCATAGCTAGTTGTGTATGTGGGGTTTAGTGTAGTGTTGGAAATAGGGTTTTGTTATATGTATGTGTATTTATTTTTTTGGGTGTATTTCTGTAGGGGACTTGTGCGGTAGTTACGGACCCTAGGGTTAGGGAGGGGTTAAGGATAGTGCATAGTTAGTTGTGTTTGTGGGGTTTAGTGTAGGGTTAGACATAGGGTTTTGGTGCTTTACTTTTGGTTAGAAGTACGGTTTGGTTAGTGCATGTATGTGGTTTATTTATTTTGTTTGGGTAGGTAGTATGAAGCGGGTGGCAGGGTTGGCTGACTATGACAGTTCATTATTTTTTTTTCACTGTTTAGTGCATTCGGGATTTTTGCGGTTCGCATTATAGGTGTCAACGTTTAGGTATTGGTTTAAAGGGTTTTTTGATTTGCTAACACAGACCCCTCATTCCCAAGTTACCAATTTGGTGTTACTAATCCAACCTTTCAAGCAGCACTGATAAATTCCCATTAACCATGGCATCACAATAATCTCATCCACATGCAACATTTCATACAAATGTTATACATTCCCATTTTTGTAACAATGGAACTGTCTTACTGCTGCAATTATATATTCTATAGAAATTGCTCCCATCCCACCAATTATTCCTGGCATTAGTTCCTTAAAGTAGTGGATGTCCCCTATTAAGAGATTCTTCACAGTTTTTCCTTCTACTTTTTCACAATGTTTCCAGTTTATATCCATGTTTCTGCAGCCTTGCTGAAAACAGCCTTTGCAATACCCCACTCCCCCCTCTAGAGCTGCCAAATTGCTTGTTAGAACTTTGTTGAAACCATCTGAAAGTCTTTCTCCCTGACCTCAAAAATCCCCAATACCAGTATCTTTGCTTCTGTTTCTGCCATACTTATTACTTACCTGTCTCATTGGTATCTATTGGTTAAATCTGGGAACCCCTTTAATAAGACTGTACACCTTTCTCTAACCTTTCAGATTTCCTTAGAGTTGGTAAGCACAAACAGGTTATAAGGTTATCCCCATGACAGACACTCAGCAACCTTCATCCGCAGCCTCTTGCCTCTGACTGAGGTCATGAAAATAAATCATCAGACTCTATGCCCCTCCCCCTAGGTTTATAGAAAAAGCTTTTCTGGAGGTGAGAGCTGAACTCATTTAACACTGAAACATTAGGCAAGTACTTCTGAGATACTCTGACTGCACAATTGGGTTTCCCTGGTGTTTTCAGCCTGCACCTTTGCCTTCTGATCCAACTGACCTTCAGATGTTTATTGGATAACAACTCAGTATTCTTTTGAGCTAGGTGCCAAAAGCATACAGTTTTGAGTTTGATGGGATGCCTATAAAATCAGTCATTGACTCTTGACCAACACTGATAGGGTACCAAGTACACTTATAAGAATCTTTGTATTCTAGCATAATATTTGTTATGATTATTGAATGGCTACAGTAAAAGCCCAAACACAGTCCTCTACCCAATTTCAGATCAGACAAGGTTTTTTTTCCTATCTTGTCATCCAGGTATTTTCAACATACCTCTTGTGAGCAGTAAAGTCTCTCAGCAGAACTATAGAATCAGTGGATTGTACCATATCATCACCACATGCAAGCTGTTGTTAGGTGCATATGTAAAAACAACAGACCAAGTTTTCATTTCCTCAGTTCACAGTCCATTGAGGTGAATCTTCTATTTACTGGCACAAACTTCAAGTGAACTGAACCCTGCCACAAGACAGTCAGTATCCACACATCAACCGAAGGACCCTCCAGATTGGCAGCTCCAGACCAGGAGACAGATTACCCTTGCTCAAGAAGTCTGATTCTAAAACCAATGGCATGCATAGTAGCAAGACCAGCTCGATCTACTTTATAATATTTAGCATTCCTAACAAGATTATACTATTCCCCAGCAGTGAGATAAAACTTCTTGCCTGAAGAGAGATACGTTTCGAAAGATCCTCATGGATTACTAGTCTAGCAAGTACCTGTGAACTTATAAGAGAAATTTTCCATTGGCAGGGTGTGGTCTATTTTTATCCAAACCATTAATGCCTGCACCTCTTTTGTAATCAAACTTAAACCCCATTCTTTAACTTGTAAGCAGTAAGTCCATACAGCTGCTCCATGTTTCATTTTCAGACAGAGGTGCAATGGTTACCACATGAATGCTAGTGAGCAACACCTTTAGTGTTGTTCTCAGGAATGTGTTTTGTTATCCCTGTGCTGTATGAGGTTCTTTGATTCTTACCATGAACCATAATGAGAAAATGAAAAACATGTTGGATTGCTATTTGTCTGGCCCATTCTTTCAGTATTTCAGGCCAATTTACAAGGGGTCTAAGTTTCAAACAAAATAGTTCAAAGGAGAACATAAAAAAATCATATCAAGAATAACCATTTAGACTTCTGTTCAAAATGTTTCCAAATGTGGTTGTAATATATTTCATAACAAAGCAGTGTTTATCATCCTCGAAAAAATATTGAACATATATTACAAGTTAACATACATCAATGAGTATGAAAAAATTATTCTCATTGCTTTATAAATTTTTAATGAACATATATGCAATAGCTTTTTTTGATGAAAGCCAAACTATAAATGCTGACACTATGGTCTTTGATGCCTGCCTGTTAATCAACCAGCCAGAGAATTATAATACATTGAATAATTTTTTTAAGAATAAATTTATATATTACATTATAAATACTGCACACTGACTTGTATTTAATTACCTTTGAACATACTTCACTTTTGATATCTTTTCTACCTGCTTTGCTATTATACATTCTTTGCTATGTGAATATGTTGCAAGTATGCTTTACTTTTGTACTGTCTGTGCCCATACAGCATCAAGTCAGCAAAAAATAAATTAATAATAAAATAAAATTAAGTGATCAGAATACATTTCTTTCAATAACATAATAAATGCAACATATACAATGATGAAAATCTAAACAGCCTTGTGTTTCTGACACCCTCAAGAGCATATTGCACTGCCAATGGAGTGAGTATTTTTACAACAAAATGCTAAGAGGTAAGTTACAACTGTTTACATCTGTATAAAATCAATTACAAGTTTCCCTTTTCTAAGCATAATAATTATTGTTTGGTAGTCTTTGTGGCAATTGCACCCATAATATTGGATGAATATTACTGTGCGCTTGTCAAATGTGGTATCTGAAAACTGACACTTACATATCACTTTTATTAACCTGCTGTTTCTAATTCAAACACATCTACAAAGAGATTAGAAAAAATTACCATGTGTATCCTACCACAGTTAAGCAGTTGTACCATGTGTGTTCTACCGACTGCAGTGGTGGTGCTGCAGTAGCGTTGTCGCCTCACAGTAAGACGTTGTCCTGTTTGATTCTAAGCTAGAGTGTTTTCTGTGTGGAGACATGTGTGAATGAGCGTACCTTCGTTGAAGGTTGTGCATCAGGGCCGGTAACTCGGCACGTAAAAATCTACTGCCAATCATTAGCCGACCGGAGTTCCGCTGTGGCGACCCCTAACCGGGAAAAGCCAAAAGACTCAACAACCATGTGTATTCTACCACAGTAAAGGAGTTGTAATGAGCAATATCATGCATATTTTTTTTGTTTCTTTTACTAAATTATTAACTTCCTTTTTAAACTGTAAGTTGGTTTTGTGAAAATTAAATTTTAATGCTACATATTATAGCAATAACTGACAAAGTTGGTGTGGTATACTGAAGATTTATTCACAGTTGTTGTGGTTTAATCATGAGGGTGAAGCCCAAGTGATTAAATAAAGCCAACCACTTGTAAATCTTCAATATACCATACCATGGAGTCGGTCATTGCTATTATACAATGACATTATTTAAGAAAAAAATTTACTTTTCATAAATAATGTCTTTGCATAACCGTCGTGGTATTCTTCAGCATATCCTGTTGCTTTTTTTTTTTAAGTACTGCACATAAACAGCTCTTGCAAGGCTCGAACCCAGGACCCTGCAGACCACAGACAAAGCGATTTACCACTAAGCCATGCCAGATATAAATAATTTTATCACTCCTTTCCGATCTAAGGATGAAGTGCCTGCTTTGATACTCAAACTGTGAATGCCTGCATATAAAGCCAGGATTCTAGCCACTACACTATCCCAGTAAATGGAAATGGCTTTGGTGAAGCTCAAACCGTGAATAACTACAATCAAAGCATACACTCTAACCACTACATTATTGCAAATATATGTGCATGAAACTCGTGTTATCATGCTTACCAGTACATCAGTGCTTTGGAAAGGAAGCAACGGAGAAAGGAAGGTCTCTGTTACCCACCTCGTCTATGTTTTTAAGCAAAACATAAGGTTTCTGTCACTTTAGGGGTAGAGAGACAGAATAGAGGAAATACAAGGAAAGGTAGGTATGTTTCTTTAGTTTTGAATAACATACTTGATTTTCCTAATATTTTCTCCATCCTGTCTCTCTTGTATGTCATGATTGTCCAGATTTCTAATTTTATTTATTTATTTTTGTTTAAAAAATTTAAAACTTACAGTATATATGAATGGAAGAAAGTCTGGGAATCTTAACCTTTTTCCATTGGTATATGCTTATATTTACAATGGGGACACTGGTTGGGCTGACCAATCAGCATGCTACTTTTTTAAACACTAATGGCCAATCATTGTATAATATTAATTACATACTGCTTGGAATTATATGTTAATCTATTAAGTTTGTTTACCAAGGTAGTACTCTAATCATGATAGACCATTTGCAGGCACAGTGCAGGACTTTGAAGAATTATGAATCAGAGTATAAGGGCTACAAGCAGGTTAATTAAGTGTCTAATGCAACAGGAGCATGCAAAAGAATGGTTAACCAAGGAAAAAAAAAAAAAAAAATCTACAAAATTACATGAAAACAATTTGCAAAGGTAATTGTTCCTTTATCTCTTGCCAGCTTAAGCCATGCACATTTCTAACCCAAATTATACCAACTGTGCATGCTGAGCTGTTTAAAAGAGGTATTTTGCCATATTTAGCAAAGATGTCTAGGAGCTATGACAGATAGCCACAATATTGTGCAGTTGTTTCAGGCATAGTTATATAAATGCTATCAAACGTAATGCAATATTTTAATTATTTACTAACCAGGTAGATACAATGGTCCCATTGACCTGTGTGGCTGTATTGCATCATTTTGGTTTTCATTGTTTTAATGCAAAATGCAAGTCATATCCAGAAGAATGATGAGAAACTACTTTAAAGTGAGCTTATCGATTTCAATATGCTACAGAAAAAAAAAAACGATATGGAACAAGGATTACATTTAATTTTCTATAGATAATCCCTTCAGTCTGAGCAAGAAAATATTAATTTTAAATAACTTCACTTCCTCTATACTTTGAAGACAAAGGTTTTTATGTCTACATGTGATCATTCAGGCTTTTCTTGGCTTTGACTGTTTTGAACTTTTTAAAGAAAACAGTTTGTCCCTTGTTATATTATCAAGTATTTTAGTTGTAAGGAAAAACTACTTGGAAAAGTACAAACATTACATCACCGCAAGCCAAGACACCAGTGGAATGAAGCACACACAGATATTGGGAAAGTGATGAATAATTTCAGATTTTATTTGATATAACTGAGTTGGTATTTCTTTATATGAATACATCTCAGCTTAGCTGCACTACAGGGGCCATTTTGATGTGAAATATATGAACTATTATTTTGTCCTACTGAAAGTATTACTGTTTAATTCACTTGTAACACCTCAGAGACTTTGAAGTAATCAAAATACTAAAGCCAGAATGTAATGGCTACATGATGCCACATGAGCTTGCAAAGGAATTGTTAACTAAGGAACTGTGAAGTTAGAATGTCAAAATAAGCATCTTCATAAATCAAGCAGTATATCCCTTTATTAAGAAAGAGTCTGCAGTTTTCAATCGACCTGGAAACAAATTGTATAAAACAGTCTGTGGGCTGATTAGTTTGAGGCAGAAAACTGGGAGTGAAGTAAACAAGGAGGACAACAAAACTATAATTACAGCGGCACTAGAATTAATTGATAATGGATAATTATGCAGCAGAGCAACTGCACATAGCCAGACTATAGTAGTTGTGAACATATGAAATCAATGTTCTGACAAGTAGTCCATAAATAATGATATTTCATTTTAGGTATGTTTGAATATATGTGTGTGAATGAGAGGGAGGATAGAGGAATGGTGAGGATGCAGGGAGTAGAGGTGGCGAAGGTGGATGAGTTTAAATACTTGGGATCAACAGTTCAGTGTAATGGTGAGTGGGGAAGAGAGGTAAAAAAGAGAGTACAGGCAGAATGGAGTTGGTGGAGAAGTGTGTCAGGAGTGATTTGTGACAGACGAGTACCAGTAAGAGTGAAATGGAAGGTCTACAAGAGGGTAGTGAGACCAGCTATGTTATATGGGTTGAAGACAGTGGCACTGACAAAAAGGCAGGAGTCAGAGCTGGATGTGGCAGAGTTAAAGATGTTAAGATTTGCACTGGGTGTGATGAGGGTGGACAGGATTAGGAATAAGTATATTAGAGGGTAAGCCCAGGTTGGAAAGTTTGGAGACAAAGCCAGAGAGGCAAGATTACATTGGTTTGGACATGTGCTGCGGAGAGATGCTGAGTATATTGGGAAATATGCTAAGGATTAAGCTGCCAGGTAACAGGAAAAGAGGAAGGCCTAAGATAAGCTTTATGGATGTAGAGGATATGCAGGTGGTTGGTGTGACAGAGCAAGATGCAAAGGAGAGGAAGAAATGGAAACAGATGATCCGCTGTGGCAACCCCTAACGGGAGCAACCAAAAGAAGAAGAAGAAGAAGATTTTAGGCAGGTCTGACTTTTGTCAAAACTTCTGTCCAATGCCATTTATTAATTTGACACAGTGATCATGTGTCAAATCTATGGCCATTTTGGGACATGTGCAAACACGTTGCTGGCTAATACTTGCAATACATCCTTGTTCTCATTCTACGTTTGCATTACCCAGTGCAGATTTTTTCACATCCATGTGCACAGCCTACTATATTCATCACATGTCATTGGTGGATGCATGTTGACTGACTTTGATTACATATACATTCATATATGCCACTGACACACTTACATACATATGTACACTTGTGTGTTGCCTTTGACATAGCATATGTGTGTAACAAATGCACATTCCATTAAACATTTTTTTGGTTGTGTATACCTACTTGTGTATGCAACAACCTCTGCTGATTTTATGCAGTACTTCTGTTTGGCACTGTGCTTGGTCATTTCCTTTCACATGCATGCTTGTAGATTTGCTTCTGTTCTCTAGAATTATGTAACATTGTTTCACTTGTATTTACTCAGCTGTGATGTGCATTGCCTAACATGTGCACTGCTGACAGACTGTTTGTATATGTACTGTACTGTGATATTTATTTATTACTCTACAACACACATTTACCATTGCTCATACATATCCAGGTATAACTGTCACACAGTTTACAACATGTACTAACATGATAGTGCATAGGTATATTTGTTTTTCTGCATTTCGCCATGACTGGTTTGCATCCCCACCCCGTTTCACAACTTTTTATTTCCCATGTTGTGTAGTGTGCTGTCTGTGTAACTTATCTGTCCTTACTGTTTTTTTTTTCCATTGTGTTGTGCTATTTGTTTTACAGGTATACCTGCTATTTTTACCTTCACTTCCTCTCTCCCTATTTACCTTTACTTCCATTCATTAAAAATAAAGGGGGAAGCCTATTCCCACCAAAATATATTGCCCATGCCCTCTAACTTTCCGTCAGATTTTCCTTTTCCACCCCCCCTCCTTATTTGGCCTTCTTCTTCACCTATAACCCACATCTTCTTTTGTATCTCCCACTATCCTTGGCTGTTTGCATTACTTGTGTCTCCGCACAGGTCTTGAACCCAATGTTAATAACTGTTAGCTATGGTGATTTAGTGACTATTGCACTTTGCCTTTAATTTTTTTAATGAGGAAAATTACAGATTCTATTGGAATCCATAAATCTAAGCCAACATGTTTTACTGCTATATGTATTATGCAGATATCCATAGTTGTCTCTGAGTTTAATGTAATGAGTGATGTATATATATATATATATATATGTATATAAATATATATATATATATATATATATATATATATATATATATAAATAAAATACAAATAGGCTTGCAGCATAGAAGTACATATTATAAGTTATTGGATGGCTAAGGAAATATCCATGATTATCTAAGACATTTCTGTGTATAGTCCTGCAAAAGGTATGTAGATTAATTTGGAATACTTAGCATTTTTAACGTGTGTGTTTTTTTTTCATTTGGTTATCATTATGATGTCAGTAACATTTCATAGTTGTCCATAACCTTACTGTACAGATTTTATTTTCTAAACAACTAGCAGGATTCTTGATTTGTGATCATCTTTCCATCTGTTTGATACTGTACGACATCATTTGACAACCATTTCTTATAATTACGGATGACTTGCACATTCCCACAGTGTGCCATTGGAACTGTGGAACTCTGTTTTGCACTGAGTTATTCACAACTTTTGCTTTGATTTTAATTTTACATTTGTTAACCGGTAAAGTCTGTCTTGGAACAAAGCCAATTTTCAGTGGAGGCCTGGGGAGAATGGCTTCAGATGCATCTCTTTGTAATGTGGGAGAAAACCAGAGCACCCGGTGGAAGCCCACACAAATGCAGGGAGGACATGCAGACTCCACACAGAAGGCACTCCAGCTGAGAAATGAACCAGAGAACCTCATGCTGTGAAGTGACAATGCTACTGCTACACCATGCGCCGATATCTGCATAATGTGCCAAAATCTACCAGCTTTATGGAATCTGACCCATAAGCTCTATAGTAAAATAATAAAGCTAATTAAGGTCTATAATAAGTCAAAATCTACCCACATTAAAGGCCATAAGGAAGACCAAAGCAGAATATGAATTAAAAATAGCATCCAGGAAAAAAGGTTAATCATAAATCTTAGTTGATAGATAATTAATAAATTATACTCAGCAATTCCCTGATTAAGTTCCTAAAGATGCTACCTACCCTGACCCCAAAGATATTGCTAATATACTTGCAGATAATTTTAATGCCAACTATATACTGGAAACAGTCATTTAGGATTAAAAAAAATGTAGAATCTCTTATTCCCACCAAGCTTGCCATGAAACATTTTTTAAGAATTATTTTTATTCAATTAACATATTTTAAATATATACAAAGAAAGGGGGAAAAGCAACATCACATACTGTTATACACTGTCTGAAATACATTGAATCAATGTAATCTTATACAATTAACACATTAAGAGTCCTGTCTGACCTTTATCAATTAATTTATCTACTATATCTCTTAATCTTGTAGTGAAGATGGAAGTGAATATTTTATAGTCTATATTTAATAATGAAATAGGCCTATATGAGGAGCTTACTTATTATCCTTTTGGAGTTTAAGTATAGGTGAAATTACAAAAATTTTCCATGAGGGAGGAATTTTGTCACTCTGAATTAGCCTAAAAATGTCACTCAGTAATTATAAAATATTTAATGGAAGCAGACTGTATAATACCATACTTAAACCATCTAACCCTGGATCTTTACCATTTTTCCCATTTTATAAAGCGTCTTTAACTTCTATTAGGCTAATAGACTTAGGGAACAGAAATATCTGTTGGTCATTGAGTTTATTAGTAACATTTTTCTTTAAATACTTGTCAATTGTGTAATCATCAAGATTATTATTTTTATCAAGTTCCTCATGGATTTTTTGAAAAATATTAAGCATTTCCTCTATGTCTGATGTAAGCTTAATAGTATGAGGCTTTTAGATATTGATTTTGCCTTTTTGCTTAAGATGTTACTTCAAATAGCTCTAATAGCTCATCTATGTAGATTTTTCAAATCATTGAATAACTATGTAATTTTATTTTTCTAAAGCTATCTCTACTTTATGTGTTAAAACTGTTCATTATTTTGTCATTTTTTTTAAAGGACTGTCAATATTGTCTAATGTCTTTGTTTGTTGCTCAGATCTCACTTTGTATATTTATATTGTATTTGCAAGAACTCTTTATCCTATTCTTTCATTTTATTACTGGCCCATCTTCCCATTTTGTCTTTAATATGCATTTTCAGAGAGCCCCATAGTATGACTTTACAAACCTGACCATTATCATTCAAAGATAAAAAAAAATGATTTGTTCCTTAAGATAACTCTTAAATTCTTTTAATTTCAGCATATATACTGGAATTTTATAAATAATCTGAAACGTTCTTATATTCATTAAACCATTAATACTCAGTGCATTATGATCAGATAAAGGACAAGGAATAGTTTTAAAATAATTCACTTTATTAAGTAAATCTGTAGAGGCATAAATATTCTAGTTTGTATCCCATGTACATAAGAATAGTGAGTGAAGAACAATGACTTATTGTCTGTTTTTACTAGTAAGTCAACTAAATTATTATTACTAAACTGTCTAATTAGTGCTTTAGCTGATGCCAGAATTTTATTTTTTTCTGTTCACTTGCATCTTCTGTACCAGCAATGTAGTTAAAATCTCCTGCTAAAATTAAACTACCCTTACAATGACTTTATAGTAAGTTTAAATGACCTTTAGCCACTCTTGCACCAGTTCCAGGAATCCAGTAAAAATTAGCTAGTATATAGAGTTTGCCATTATATGTAATTATTACAAATGTATAGAGTCCTTTGGGATCATTAATGAATTCCATGACCTTAGGTATTATAATAGCTTTTCTCCAAAGTATAGCAGTTCCTTTTGCTTTTTGTTAAAAGAAGCAAATGGTAATATTTTGCAACCTAAGTTATTTAAATATTGTATTTCTTCTATCAAGTGAGTCTCTTGCAAGAATATAATGTCTCCTCTATTTAATTTTAGATATCTCATTAATGATTTGCTTTTGTTGCCATTATTTAATCTATGTACATTAATAGATACTAGATTAAAACTACCCATACTGTGCATTTAAAAAGGTTTCTTTAAACAGGTAATATGACACATTTATCCACCATATTAATTTAATTGTATATAAGGCTATAATACATTCCTCCACCACTATTTTAACATTCCACATATTTTAGCATTCTTTTCTCCAAACTAAACCATTAAAACTCATAAATAAAAACAAAATCAAGTTAGTATCTGTAACTGTATATATTACTAATAAAATGCAACCTATCAGGGATGCCACAGTTCCTAGTCTGAATATCAAATAGATAAACTATAAATTTGCCAGAGATTTGGGATGTATGGCTAGGCTTAAAAAGACCCTTGTGGTCATTAGCCTAGTCAACACCTATGAACCTATGAACTACCCCTCTACCTAGCAATACCAAAAAAAATAATAAAAAAAACTAGCCATAAGCTACCGTGACTTATACATAATATTATATTAATTATTTGTAAGTTAAAAATAATAAAATATTATTTATTTATTTACTGACATTTGGTGACCAGGAAAGTCCGACTGGATCAGGAACCCATTTTCAGCAGAGACTCGGGGAGAAAAGTTCCAGTACCGATACATACATGAAACAGTATACAATACATACATTTTTAGAACAAAGTATATCATTAATAGATTTAACCATTATATCTAAGCATACATACATTTTTAGACATAATACAATTTATCATGCGGTTAGATGAAACATAAAAATAGATTATAAGAAGTTCAGTCCAAATTTTCTGTTGGGGTTGTGCAGTAATTTCAAAGTTATAAAAAAGGCATATAGAAAGTTTAATAAAATATCAACAAGTTAAAAATAAAACAAATAAACTTTAAAACCAGTCATAGTGCAAGGTTATCAGTATCACATACAAGTGTATGCTTTACCAGACCTAATAATTCATTAGGTCTGATGAAGCATACACTTGCATGTGAAAGTGCTGACCTCTTACTATGACTGGCTTTAAGGTGTATTTGTTTTATTTTTAACTTGTTGATATTTTATTAAACTTTTACATGCCTTAGCCTTGTTTCTGAGCAATCCTTTTATTGTTTTTGGTGGGTTTTGTTGGTACTCTGCTTGGTTCACCTCATGCAATCCATTTTATGTTGTTATTAGGTTATAAAATAGACATGATATAGTAGTTTGCTATGTATGTATGAGGGTACAAGGTCAGTAAGGGTAGAACATACAGAACAGACTATGATTGTATAAAGATAGCAGTAGAGTAAAGGATAATCAAGTGAGTTGAATACATGATGAGGAGATTAATGTGAATAGATATTATGTGAGGTATAGGAACATTTTAAGGAGAGAGATTAGGTGGGGGTATATGTTTTGCCATTTAAAACTTATTCCCCAATTACTTCATAAAAGTTTAATAATCCTCTTCTATTAATCACAAATATTAAAGAACCAAACAAATACTGTACAATATACCTATTTATTCAAAAGTAGTATAAATTATCCATTAAATATTCTGAAATTATTTGCTCATTCAATATTATTATAATTAAATCTCTAAATAAATAAGTAGAACAAAGGGGGACCTGAGGAAATAAATTACATCTATAAACTTACACATGACAAGTAATCTTATTGTACTAAACTATCACACAAAAGGAAAATCAATGCACAGACATCAGTAATGAACTTTCACACAGATTTTCTTCCGTAAAGCACAAGATGGGAAGCAAGGCAAGTAAGAATCTAGCATTCTGACACAACTGAAACATTATTTTCTTCTCCAGCTTCTTTTGAGTGTTACTTGCTTCATAAATTACCTTTGAAAGGAATGTGATACATAGGAACAAAGAAAAAAATTACCAGTACTTTAACACTTCTAATTAGTATATTACTTAGATCTGACATTTGATTAACCCAGCAATACACTTACTAAGCAAAATTAAACATATAAAATAAAATTCTTAAGTTATGTAATCTTAAAGTTACCAATTCTATTTATAATTTAATGACATTCCCCAGGATTCAGCAAACATTCGTGCAGGAATAGCTTATTGCTGCATGGAAGAGATCGTTCCTGTATAGCACAGCAGCGCGCCATGCATATTCATGAAGGCGCGCTGCCGTGTTGTTAAACAGACACGGTTCTGTGTACTAGTGCAGGGTGTGTGTCTGAGAGCAGTGGTCTCACAATACAAATGCCCCCTGCACACCAGAATTGCCATTCTGCAATATAAAATGAGCGAAAATGCTCGTAATACCCCCAACCCATCAGGGTACGAAATCTTGTCAAAGTCAAAAGGGACAATCGTCCCTTCCAAGGCAAAAGTTGAAAGGTAAGAGATGTAACATAACCACATAGCACACACCTCCCAACCTGTCAGAGTAAGGAATGTGGACAAAGCCGTAAGGGACAATCATCCCACAAAACAGAAAGTTAATAGAATAACAGGTTCAGCATTAGCAGGGATATTCTGAAGGGTACAAATAATAAAACACAACAAATATTTATTTTTATAAATTCGATAAAGTTTAAGCATAGCTGCATGAATATGCCCGTTGCTAAGCTACACTTAGTCCAGCCTAAACAGCACAAGAAGTTAAATAGCAAGAGACCTCCAACATAACCATTACTGCAATAGTGTAGCGATTAGAGAGTATGCTTTGTAAGCACCCATTTGAGCTTTGATCCCCACTGTAACCAATTTGCATTTTACATGTGAAAGCAGTACATAAACATTTTTTTTATAATTACCTACTAAATAACATATATTTGTTAACCAGAGTACTGTACTAGGTCCAGATGTGAGGTGTCAGTTTAATAAAGTTGTGGAACCTCCATATAAACACACGTTCCCCATACAGTATAGTCACACATGAATAAATGTAATGAAAGCACATTGGGGGATGTTAGGGACAGTGAACAAATTTATAATATGTAATGAATGATGAATCAATCCTATACAGCAGATAATCTGTAAAATAAAAAATAAGCAATTCTAAGCATTGTACAGCTTTACTGACCAGGTGTAAGCATTGTGTACATATGAATACCAAACTATAAATAGCCGAGCTAAGTGGATTTGCCCATTGGTAAGCAATGTTGAACCTGGCCCTTTAAGCACTCCCAACCTTATCTAAGCAGGTTTGCCCATAGCTTAGCTTAACTCAGCATATTCAAAACCATCCAATCATGACAAAGGGTGGGAAACTGGCTGTATTTAAACCTCGCAGGCAGAAATACAGGTCATAACTGATTGCAGCTTCCCACTGTAGGCAGTATGTCAGGTGTTGGTGAGGGCATACACTTCTGGGTACAGCACTGGGGCATACAGGAGTCAAAGGTCATGGTTGGACTCCTGGCAAAAAACCATGACAAGAGACTGCTGCAGGGCCAGTACCATGGCTCCCAATATAAAGCAGAAACCAGTGCCACTGGTATCCTTCAGACTGATGAGAAGGTCTGGCACCACTATGCCAACTTGAAGCAGAGGAAGAGGGAGCTCTTTTACGAGTCGGTCCAAGAAGCAAGTCAGAGGAGTAATGTCCCAGCAGTGTGTAAGTATTCATATAAATAACTGTTTACCAAACTCCAGCCTGTGTATATGATAGATAGGTATAACTAACCATTTCTCTACTCCCTTTACATCTGCAGCAGAGCGGGCTGTGAATCAGGAATCCC